>NC_090654.1:2433606-2682537 GCF_040937935.1 Hyperolius riggenbachi | reverse complement strand
GCTCCCGGCCGCAGGAGGGTGATCAAGGTACGCACAGCTTGGAGCCGCGCATGCGCAGAATGCTCCCGGCCGCAGGAGGGTGATCAGGGTACACACAGCTTTGGGCCGCGCATGCGCAGAATGCTCCCGGCCGCAGGAGGGTGATCAGGGTGCACACAGCTTGGGGCCGCGCATGCGCAGAATGCTCCCAGCCGCAGGAGGGTGATCAGGGTACGCAAAGCTTTGGGCCGCGCATGCGCAGAATGCTCCCGGCCGCAGGAGGGTGATCAGGGTACGCACAGCTTGGGGCCACGCATGTGCAGAATGCTCCGGCCGCAGGAGGGTGATCAGAGTACGCACAGCTTGGGGCCGCGCATGCGCAGAATGCTCCCGGCCGCAGGAGGGTGATCAGGGTACGCACAGCTTGGGGCCGCGCATGCGCAGAATGCTCCCGGCCGCAGGAGGGTGATCAGGGTACGCACAGCTTGGGGACGCGCATGCGCAGAATGCTCCCGGCCACAGGAGGGTGATCAGGGTACGCACAGCTTGGGGCCGCGCATGCGCTTAATGCTTCCGCCCGCAGGAGGGTGATCAGGGTACGCACAGCTTGGGGCCGCGCATGCGCATAATGCTCCCGGCTGCAGGAGGGTGATCAGGGTACGCACAGCTTGGGGCCACGCATGCGCAGAATGCTCCTGGCCGCAGGGGGGTGATCGGGGTACGCACAGCTTGGAGCCGCGCATGCGCAGAATGCTCCCGGCCGCAGGAGGGTGAGCAGGGTACGCACAGCTTGGGGCCGCGCATGCGCAGAATGCTCCCGGCCACAGGAGGGTGATCAGGGTACACACAGCTTTGGGCCGCGCATGCGCAGAATGCTCCCGGCCGCAGTAGGGTGATCAGGGTGCACACAGCTTGGGGCCGTGCATGCGCAGAATGCTCCCGGCTGCAGGAGGGTGAGCAGGGTACGCTCAGCTTGGGGCCGCGCATGCGCAGAATGCTCCCGGCTGCAGGAGGGTGATCAGGGTACGCAAAGCTTGGGGCCGCGCATGCGCAGAATGCTCCCGGCCGCAGGAGGGTGATCAGGGTACACACAGCGTGGGTCCACGCATGTGCAGAATAATCCTGGCCGCAGGAGGGTGATTAGGGTACGCACAGCTTGGGGCCGCGCATGCGCAGAATGCTCCCGGCCGCAGGAGGGTGATCAGGGTACGCACAGCTTGGGGCTGCGCATGTGCAGAATGCTCCCGGCCGCAGGAGGGTGATCAGGGTACGCACAGCTTGGGGCCGCGCATGCGCAGAATGCTCCCGGCCGCAGGAGGGTGATCAGGGTACGCACCGCTTGGGGCCGCGCATGCGCAGAATGCTCCCGGCCGCAGGAGGGTGATCAGGGTACGCACAGCTTGGGGACGCGCATGCGCAGAATGCTCCCGGCCACAGGAGGGTGATCAGGGTACGCACAGCTTGGGGACGCGCATGCGCAGAATGCTCCCGGCCACAGGAGGGTGATCAGGGTACGCACAGCTTGGGGCCGCGCATGCGTATAATGCTTCCGCCCGCAGGAGGGTGATCAAGGTACGCACAGCTTGGGGCCACGCATGCGCATAATGCTCCCGGCTGCAGGAGGGTGATCAGGGTACGCACAGCTTGGGGCCACGCATGCGCAGAATGCTCCTGGCCGCAGGGGGGTGATCGGGGTACGCACAGCTTGGGGCCACGCGTGCGCAGAATGCTCCCGGCCGCAGGAGGGTGATCAGGGTACACCCAGCTTGGGGCCACGCATCCGCAGAATGCTCCCGGCCGCAGGAAGGTGATCAGGGTACGCACAGCTTGGGGCCGCGCATGTGCAGAATGCTCCCGGCCGCAGGAGGGTGATCAGGGTACACACAGCTTGGGGCCGCGCATGCACTTTGCGGGGGTTACCCCTACTGGCCAGAGGCAAGTTAAAACCATTTTTTTTTTTGCCTTAAAGGAGTTGTCAGCCAAATCATGCTGCCCCATGATATACTTACCTAGGGCTTCTTCCAGCCCTTGGCACCCGACATGTCCCACGCCACAGCTCGGATCGCAGCTTCCGGCCCGGGGTCCCCGTCGTTGCCGAAGCCGACCTCCTTGTCTGTGCAGAACTACTGACCCTGCGCAGTACACTGCGGACAATGTGGACTTGGTTGACAGTGGCGCAGGAGCAGTAGAGGACTTCCTCGAGGTCGGCCTCTGCACCAGCGGGGGCTGGGAGCAGAGCTGCGGTGTGGGACATGTCGGCTGCCAGGGGCTGGAGGAAGCCCTAGGTAAGTATATCATAGGGCAGCATGATTTGGCTGACGCCTCCTGTAAGTATTCCTTTAAGGGCTCTAACACAAGAGACCAGCTCCCATATGCAATGTTTTCTCCCAGCTTATCATAAATGCCTTTTCAGCCACTACCAAGCAAGAAAGAGACTCAAAATACATTTGATAGTACTTTTTCAACAACTTTTGGGTACCTTTTCAATAGTAAAATTCAAAAAAGTAAAATTAGTTTAACCACTTGAGGACCCACCCTTTACCCCCCCCCCTTAAGGACCAGCGTTATTATTTGTGATCTGTGCTGGGTGGGCTCTGCAGCCCCCAGCACAGATCAGGTTTCATGCAGAGTGATCAGATCGCCCCCCTTTTTTCCCCCCTATGGGGATGGTGTGCAGGGGGGGTCTGATCGCTCTGGTGGGCAGGCTAGTTGCGGGGGGGGCACCTCAAAGCCCCCCTCCGCGGCGACATTCACCCCCCTCCCTCTCCTACCTGTCCCCCCGGTGATCGGGGCTGCACAGGACGCTATCCGTCCTGTGCAGCCAGTGACAGGACGTCCTCTGTCACATGGCGGCGATCCCCGGCCGCTGATTGGCCGGGGATCGCCGATCTGCCTTACGGCGCTGCTGCGCAGCAGCGCCGTACAATGTAAACAAAGCGGATTATTTCCATCGGCGGCCCGCAGGCTATTCACGGAGCCCCCCGCCGTGAATTAACAGGAAGCAGCCGCTCGCGCGAGCGGCTGCTTCCTGATTAATCAGCCTGCAGCTGGCGACGCAATACTGCGTCACTGGTCCTGCAGCTGCCACTTTGCCGACGCACGGTATAAGCGTGCGGTCGGCAAGTGGTTAAAGAGAAGGTGAAAATGAACTCCTAGGCGATAACTCAGGTGAAAAAGTTAATTGCATATGGGTCCAGGCTTCAAATCTCGGCGCTTCCTGTTCAGTACGCCAGCACCTATGCAGTAAAGAGACCTCGGGCAAGACTCCCTGACACTGCTACTGCATACTGGCTGCAGCTTTGAGTCCGGCAGGAGAAATGTTATTTGTCTGGTCTTTGTTATCATCATTTCTCCCTCTTTCAGGGCTGATGTACAGATATGTTAATATATGTATGTTTCTACCCAAAACACGTGTGCCAATGACTATAAACTTTATTCCCACCATTTACGTTGCTATATTAATTTCAATTGTTAGAATGGAGAGCAAATGCTAAGGGGGGCTCTTTCACATCTAAGCTGGTTTTGGACGTTTTGACGCAATGTCGATAGTTTGCGGTTTCCAAGGTAGAATGAAACGCTGCGTTTTTGTGCGTTTCGACGCGCCCCGGAGCCTTTAACCGTCCGACGTTTGTGTTGCAGTGAAAATCAATGTCAAACACAAAACTCCAAGAAGAGGGTGCGTTCTTAAAACGTTTCAACGCACACAGTTACAGATGAAAGTCAAAAACAATAACTTTACCTGCGTTCTCCTATGTGCTGTAATGGAATGAAAGCGCAAATGGCAAAACGCAAGCTTTTAGCTTTTCCAAACGCAAGCTCCGATATGAAAGAACCCTGATAAAAATGACCAGAGTGGTTTCAGTGATAAAACTATCAGTTGCTGCTAGGGCGACTCTAGCAGGCAGCCAGAGATTAATGCTGGGCATACACGGAGCCTGATGGCTCGATTGATAATATCCGACGTGTCCGATCACCACGGGGATCGATTCCGCACTCGATACCCGCGGGCGGACAATAGTGGCGAATCGAGCGGAAGATAAGCGGCGGCGGGAATAGATGAGCGGGGACGCGGCGGGAGTCGATCCGGCGGCTCATCGGCTGCTCGGCTCGATCAGTGTATGCCCAGCATAAGACTTCTCAGGCCTGTAGCATTCTCTCCGTGTTATGCTAGGTACATAACACACAATTTTCTGGCAGATTTACCTGCCAGATCGATTATTTCCAACATGTCCGATCTGAATTTCGATAATTTTTTTTTTAGATCGATTTTTGTTGACGTCTATGAAAATTGATTGGAAAAACAAAAATCAACCGAAATTCAGATTGTACATGTTGGAAATAATTGATCTGGCAGGTAAATCTGCCAGAAAATTGTATGGTGTTTACTTAGCATTAGATTGTAAGCTCTTGTGTCACACTCTGTACTGCAGCATCAGTCACTGGAAGCTGTCCTGCTCTGCCCGGTGTACAGCGCTGGAAGTTGCGTCATAACTGGATATTATATGATTGGAGAAATGATTTCATCCACTAACGATATTCTGTTTTCTTATTTTCAGCCATTGGAAGACTCTGTGAGAAATGTAAGTATATGAACTTTGCAGATCTTCTTCTGTCATCAGGCATTGAGATGAACATTTATTACTAGTGACCTTAGGCTAGGTCTGTCACAACTCCACTGCGCGCCTGCCCCACGCACACACCCTCTGGCCCCGTCCTCTCTCAGCTCTCCTCAGTGTCTCTGTCCCTCCCTGCACATGCGCACACGCCCTCTGGCCCCGTCCCCTCTCAGCTCTTCTCAGTGTCTCTGTCCCTCCCTACACATGCGCACACGCCCTCTGGCCCCATCCTCTCTCAGCGCTCCTCAGTGTCTCTGTCCCTCCCTGCACATGCGCACACGCCCTCTGGCCCCGTCCCCTCTCAGCTCTTCTCAGTGTCTCTGTCCCTCCCTACACATGCGCACACGCCCTCTGGCCCCATCCTCTCTCAGCGCTCCTCAGTGTCTCTGTCCCTCCCGCACATGCGCACACACCCTCTGGCCCCGTCCTCTCTCAGTTCTCCTCAGTGTCTCTGTCCCTCCCGCACATGCGCACACGCCCTCTGACCCCGTCCTCTCTCAGCTCTCCTCAGTGTCTCTGTCCCTCCCTGCACATGCGCACACGCCCTCTGGCCCCGTCCTCTCTCAGCTCTCATCAATGTCTCTGTCCCTCCCTGCACATGCGCACACACACCCTCTGGCCCCATCCTCTCTCAGCTCTCCTCAGTGTCTCTGTCCCTCCCGCACATGCTCACACGCTCTCTGGCCCCGTCCTCTCTCAGCTCTCCTCAGTGTCTCTGTCCCTCCCTGCACATGCGCACACACCCTCTGGCCCCGTCCCCTCTCAGCTCTCCTCAGTGTCTCTGTCCCTCCCTGCACATGCGCACACGCCCTCTGGCCCCGTCCTCTCTCAGCTCTCATCAATGTCTCTGTCCCTCCCTGCACATGCGCACACGCCCTCTGGCCCCGTCCTCTCTCAGTTCTCCTCAGTGTCTCTGTCCCTCCCGCACATGCGCACACGCCCTCTGACCCCGTCCTCTCTCAGCTCTCCTCAGTGTCTCTGTCCCTCCCTGTACATGCGCACACGCCCTCTGGCCCCGTCCTCTCTCAGCTCTCATCAATGTCTCTGTCCCTCCCTGCACATGCACACACACCCTCTGGCCCCATCCTCTCTCAGCTCTCCTCAGTGTCTCTGTCCCTCCCGCACATGCTCACACGCTCTCTGGCCCCGTCCTCTCTCAGCTCTCCTCAGTGTCTCTGTCCCTCCCTGCACATGCGCACACACCCTCTGGCCCCGTCCTCTCTCAGTTCTCCTCAGTGTCTCTGTCCCTCCCTGCACATGCGCACACGCCCTCTGGCCCCGTCCCCTCTCAGCTCTCCTCAGTGTCTCTGTCCCTCCCTGCACATGCGCACACGCCCTCTGGCCCCGTCCTCTCTCAGCTCTCATCAATGTCTCTGTCCCTCCCTGCACATGCGCACACGCCCTCTGGCCCCGTCCTCTCTCAGCTCTCCTCAGTGTCTCTGTCCCTCTGCACATGCGCACACGCTCTCTGGCCCCATCCTCTCTCAGCTCTCCTCAGTGTCTCTGTCCCTCCCTGCACATGCGCACACGCCCTCTGGCCCCGTCCTCTCTCAGCTCTCCTCAGTGTCTCTGTCCCTCCCTGCACATGCGCACACGCCCTCTGGCCCCGTCCTCTCTCAGCTCTCCTCAGTGTCTCTGTCCCTCCCTGCACATGCGCACACGCTCTCTGGCCCCATCCTCTCTCGGCTCTCATCAGTGTCTCTGTCCCTCTCTGCACATGCGCACACGCCCTCTGGCCCCGCCCTCCCTCAGCTCTCCTCAGTGTCTCTGTCCCTCTCTGCACATGCGCAGTAGCACAAAACACGGGACACACACAGGAAGTGAGGGATGGGACGCAGAGACACTTGCACATTATTATATAGGATTACAAAAAAAGTGCATCGTGCAAGCGATCCATCTTTTCCCATTCATAAAGTCCCTGAAGTGTATCTGAAACCGGCTGTCACCTGGGATGATGGGAGGGGCTAACTCACCCTTGTCTCCACCTCTGGCTGCAGGGCATTCCATCACTCTGATACTTCTGGCTTCAAAGGCTGTAACAAGGCTGGGTTAGCCTCTCCCCCTGCTGAGCTAGCTCCTCCCCCCTGCCCTGGGCCGCATGTATAAAGCCTGTCTCTGTTCCAACATATCCAGGAGCTCATCCCTGGGTATCCGCATGAAATATGACATTCATGGCTGAATTTCAGATCCAGAAGTGGCTCATTCTGGGGATGGGAGGTTCAGAACCTTTATTAACCACTTGCCGACCGCCCACCTATGGGCGTCGGCAAAGTGGCACCCCCTCTAACACCCCCCCCCCCCCCCCCCCCCGCCAGGACCGCGTAACGCCCATAGGCGTCGGTACCTGGGGGACTGAATTGCCAGGGGTCGCGCGCAGTGATGCGCTTGCATCCGCCGGCATTAGGCTCTGCCCACCCGTGACGTCAACCCGCCGACCGATTAGCAGCGCCGGCGGGTTGTTAACCCCCGATCTGCCGCATAGTAAGCGTATAATACGCTTTGTAATGTATACAAAGCGTATTATACAGGCTGCCTCCTCCCCTGGTGGTCCCAGTGATCGAGAGACCACCAGGGCAGGAGGCAGCCCCCCTAGTAAGCACACAAACACACTGATCTGCCCCCTGATCGCCCACAGCACCCCTCGGACCACCGCCCCTGGCAAAAAAATAAAATCTTCTGTGAACTCACCATACTCCTAACTGAATACATTGGGGTGTCTTCTTTCTAAAATGGGGTCATTAGTGGGGTTCCTATACTGCCCTGGCATTTTAGGGGCCCTAAACCGTGAGGAGTAGTCTTGAAACAAAATTTCTCAAAATGACCTGTGAAATCCTGAAGGTACTCATTGGACTTTGGGCCCCTTAGCGCACCTAGGCTGCAAAAAGTGCCACACATGTGGTATTGCCGTACTCAGGAGAAGTAGTAAAATGTATTTTGGGGTGTATTTTTACACATACCCATGCTGGGTGGGAGAAAGATCTCTGTAAATGGACAATTGTGTGTGTAAAAAAAAAATAAAAAAATAAAAATCTAATTTACAGAGATATTTCTCCCACCCAGCATGGGTATGTGTAAAAATACACCCCAAAACACGTTATACTACTTCTCCTGAGTACGGCAATACCACGTGTGGCATTTTTTTGCAGCCTAACTGCGCTAAGGGGTCCAAAGTCCAATGAGCACCTTTGTGCTTTACAGGGGTGCTTACAATTAGGCACCCCCCAAAATGCCAGGACAGTAAACACACCCCACAAATGACCCCATTTTGGAAAGTAGACACTTCAAGCTATTCAGAGAGGGGCATGGTGAGTCCGTGGCAGATTTCATTATTTATTTATTTTTGTCACAAGTTAGCAGAAATGGAAACCTTTTTTTTTGTTTTTGTTTTTTTGTCACAAAGTGTTATTTTCCGCTAACTTGTGACAAAAAATAATATCTTCTATGAACTCACCATGCCTCTCAGTGAATACTTTGGGATGTCTTCTTTCCAAAATGGGGTCATTTGGGGGGTATTTATACTATCCTGGAATTTTAGCACCTCATGAAACATGACAGGGGGTCAGAAAAGTCAGAGATGCTTCAAAATGGGAAAATTCACTTTTTGCACCATAGTTTGTAAACGCTATAACTTTTACCCAAACCAATAAATATACACTTATTGTTTTTTGTTTTTTTTATCAGACGTAGCACAATAAATGTAGGTAAAAGTGTATATAGAAATTTTACTTTATTTGAAAAATGTCAAATAAAGTTTATTTAATTTTAATATTTAATATTTAAAGTTAAAAAAAGTCATTTTTTTGACAAAATTCTTCTTTTTTGATGAATATAATAAAAACTAAAACTCACAGCAGTAATTAAATAGCACCAAAAGAAAGCTGTATTAGTGACAAGAAAAGGAGGTAAAATTCATTTAGGTGGTAGGTTTTTTGACCGCGCAATAAACCGTTAAAGCTGCAGTGGTCTGAATGGAAAAAAAGTGTCTGGCCCTTAAGGGGTTTTATGACTGCAGTCCTTAAAGAGAACCCGAGGCGGGGTTCTTCCGTCGCAATCCATGTACAGAGGCTGGGTCTGTCTACAGAGCCCAGCCTCTGTTGCTAGTTAGTTTCCCCCAAAGACCCCCCCCTGCGCGCTGTCAGACCCCATAAAACACAGCTGCGCTGGTGACACGCAGCGTGTCGCAGCCGGCTGTGTTTAGCTCACTACTGTCAGTCTCGCCGCTCCCCCGCCTCCTGAATCGCTCTGGTCCCCGCCCACGTCCCTTCCCTCGCCGCTGATTGGAGGGAAGGGACGCGGGCGGGGATTGGAGCGATTCAGGAGGTGGGGGAGCAGCCGAGACTGACAGTAGTGAGGTAAACACAGCCGCGTAGCGCGGCTGTGATTTATGGGGTCTGACAGCGCGCAGGGGGGCTTTGGAGGGAACGAACTAGCAACAGAGGCTCTATAGACAGACCCAGCCTCTGTATATGGATTGCGATGGAAGAACCCCACCTCGGGTTCTCTTTAAGTGGTTAAATTGGTTCTGCCAGGCTGATATCTATCTTCTTCTGATGGATGAGCTATAGAACTTCCCAGGAATGCTGAGGGGGACAGATTTCACACTTAAGTGAAACGTTTTGTAATTGCCAGCTATCAGAGATTGCTGGCAGAGCCAGAGAGTAGGGGGAAAAAAAGTTGATTTAAACCAAAAATGTCATTTTGTTTGCTTGCAATGAAACTTGCAAGTGCGTTTGTGACTTGAATGGCGCATGCGCGGTTTCCTCGGGAACCGTGTGCGTCAGACGCACGTTCCTAATGCTCCATCGCCTGGTCACAGGAATATTAGTGAGCGCTATTAAACTCTATGGCCTTGACCAGGAATTTGTGATGAGCAACAATCGCTGTCTGTCCTGCCCAGGTCTCTAATTGCGGCAGTTTCTTTCAATTCTAGCACTCCTGAAGTGACAGGGATATGGAGGCTGACATTGATTTCCTGTGTTAGAGAACCCGAGGTGGGCAGATGGGACACACCATGGTCTCTGCCTAATGACATGGCTCTGTGTCCCCCAACTGCCGCTCTCTGCCCCCCCCCCCCCCACCGCCGGGCTATAGCCTCCTGACATTAGCGACAAGATTTGTCACTATCTCGGAGGTAAACAGAGGGGAGAGGGATTCCCTGTTTAAAACACCCGCCAGGGGCGTTCCTGCAGGGTTTCCTGAGCTGCCATTGGGTAGCTCTCCCTGGCCATGCCCCCTGCCACTCCCCCGCCTCCCTGTACGCCGTGAGAGACACTGTCTCTCTGTGCAGCGTTGTGACCTATAGGTTGTGAAAGTGGGCCACTGCGGCCCACAGGACCGGCGGATTTTGTGGCTACCTGATCCGCTCAGCCCCCCACCCCACCCACCCAAACCCCCGATCAGGCAGCCAACTTTTTTTTTTTTTTTTTTTAGCCCACCTTGTGCTCTCTTTAAAGTGTACTGGAGGCGACATGTGACATGATGAGATAAGCCTGTGTATGTACAGTACAAAGCATATCAATAACCAGGCTGTTTTACTTGTGTTATTTTGCTGCCTGAAAGAGGTAGTTCTAGGCATGGAAGTGACAGCTTCTGTCTTGTCTAGAGCTTGTCGGGAATACAGTAACCAGCACTGATAAGCTAATTACAGCCATAAAAGTGTTCCTGGCAGAATACAACTTCTGAGCATAGAGAGAGAGAAAATACATGAACTATTGACCTTTTTCTAACTCTGGGACACTTAATAGACTGCCACTGATTAATTCAATCAACTTTGTAAATGTTTACATATAAAAAGAAAACCCTGGGATACTTAAAGGACAACTGAAGTGACAGGGATATGGAGGCTGCCATATTTATTTCCTGTTACACAATACCAGTTGCCTGGCTCTCCTGATGAGCTATTTGCCTGCAGTAGTGTCTGAATTACACCAGAAACAAGCATGCAGCTAATCTTGTCAGATATGACAATGTCAGAAACACCTGATCTGCTGCATGCTTGTTCAGGGGCTATGGCTAAATGTATTTTAGGCAGAGGATCAGCAGGATAGCCAGGCAACTGGTATTGCTTAAAAGGAAATGCGGCTGCTTCCATATCCCACTCAATACAGTTGTCCATTAAAAAAGTAATTTTAGGAGTAGGAGGATAAATATAATTGTTTTTCTCATTAGTTTAATATCACTTCGGGTTCACTTTAAGCAATACCAGTTGCCTGGCAGTCCTGCTGATCCTCTGCCTCTAATACATGTAGCCACAGCCCCTGAACAAGCATGCAGCAGATCATGTGCTCTGACTGAAGTGTGACTGGATTACCTGCATCCTTGTTCCAGGTGTGTGATTCAGACACTACTGCAGCCAAACATCAGCAGGACAGCCAGGCAACTGGTATTGTCTAACAGGAAATAAATACGGCAGCCTCCATATCTCTCTCACCTCGGGTGAGCTTTAAAGGGAATCAGAGACGAAGCACCCTCATGTATTTTACCATATATATCAGTGGGAACATTAGAGAAAACACCTATCCTGCTCTCTGTTTCATCCTTCACTGCTCAGCCTGCCTGTTATCAGCCCTGATAAAATCCCTGACTGAGCATTCAGTCTGGCTTTGCTCAGGAATCATTATAGCTGAGCCAGACTGAATGCTCAGTTCCCACTGATATATATGGTAAAATACACGAAGGTGCTTCGTCTCTGGTTCTCTTTAAAGAGAATCTGTATTGTTAAAATCGCACAAAAGTAAACATACCAGTGTGTTAGGGGACATCTCCTATTACCCTCTGTCACAATTTTGCCGCTCCTCGCCGCATTAAAAGTGGTTAAAAACAGTTTTAAAAAGTTTGTTTATAAACAAACAAAATGGCCACCAAAACAGGAAGTAGGTTGATGTACAGTATGTCCACACATAGAAAATACATCCATACACAAGCAGGCTGTATACAGCCTTCCTTTTGTATCTCAAGAGATCATTTGTGTGTTTCTTTCCCCCTGCAGTTCTCATGCACTGAAGTTTCAGGCTGCTCTTTTCTTCCTGCAAACAGCTTTGCCCTTGTCTGTAATTCCTCAGTATGTGAAAGCCCAGCCAGCTCAGAGGACGATTTATCCAGCTTGTAAAAGATAAGAGAGAAGAGAGAATCTGCCATAATCTAAATCATACACAGGCAGTGTGCAGAGAGGGGCCTGGAGGGGGGAGATGCATCACAGAACCACAACACTGAAGAACTTGGCAGCCTTCCAGACACAGGCCGACAAGTCTGACAGGGGAAAGATACATTGATTTATTACAGAGGTGGTGATAGCAGAAAGTGCTGCAGTAAGCCAGAACACATTAGAATAGCTTTTGGAACTTGTAGGATGATAAAAAACAGGATGTCATTTTTGTTACGGAGTCTCTTTAAGGGAGTATTGTTAAGGTGGAGACAGTTTGCGTCCCATTCCCGTATTTTAGCCTTCATGTGTCGCCAGTGTTGTCTCGGTTACCAGGCTCCTTGTTGTCTAGGTTACCAGGCTCCGTGTTGTCTAGGTTACCAGGCTCCGTGTTGTCTAGGTTACCAGGCTCCGTGTTGTCTAGGTTACCAGGCTCCGTGTTGTCTAGGTTACCAGGCTCCGTGTTGTCTCGGTTACCAGGCTCCGTGTTGTCTCGGTTACCGGGCTCCGTGTTGTCTCTGTCACCAGGCTCCGTGTTGTCTCGGTTACCAGGCTCCGTGTTGTCTCGGTTACCAGGCTCCGTGTTGTCTCGGTTACCAGGCTCCGTGTTGTCTCGGTTACCAGGCTCCGTGTTGTCTCGGTTACCAGGCTCCGTGTTGTCTCGGTTACCAGGCTCCGTGTTGTCTCGGTTACCAGGCTCCGTGTTGTCTCGGTTACCAGGCTCCGTGTTGTCTCGGTTACCAGGCTCCGTGTTGTCTCGGTTACCAGGCTCCGTGTTGTCTCGGTTACCAGGCTCCGTGTTGTCTCGGTTACCAGGCTCCGTGTTGTCTCGGTTACCAGGCTCCGTGTTGTCTCGGTTACCAGGCTCCGTGTTGTCTCGGTTACCAGGCTCCGTGTTGTCTCGGTTACCAGGCTCCGTGTTGTCTCGGTTACCAGGCTCCGTGTTGTCTCGGTTACCAGGCTCCGTGTTGTCTCGGTTACCAGGCTCCGTGTTGTCTCGGTTACCAGGCTCCGTGTTGTCTCGGTTACCAGGCTCCGTGTTGTCTCGGTTACCAGGCTCCGTGTTGTCTCGGTTACCAGGCTCCGTGTTGTCTAGGTTACCAGGCTCCGTGTTGTCTCGGTTACCAGGCTCCGTGTTGTCTCGGTTACCAGGCTCCGTGTTGTCTCGGTTACCAGGCTCCGTGTTGTCTCGGTTACCAGGCTCCGTGTTGTCTAGGTTACCAGGCTCCGTGTTGTCTCGGTTACCAGGCTCCGTGTTGTTCTAGGTTACCAGGCTCCGTGTTGTCTAGGTTACCAGGCTTCGTGTTGTCTCGGTTACCAGGCTTCGTGTTGTCTCGGTTACCAGGCTCCGCCATGTCTGTACTTAGGATTCTCTTATTTTGCAGGTGATGGGAAGTGTGTGATCTGCGACTCCTATGTGCGGCCCTGTACATTGGTGCGAATCTGTGATGAGTGTAATTATGGATCCTACCAGGGCCGCTGTGTGATCTGTGGGGGCCCCGGGGTGTCGGACGCCTATTACTGCAAGGAGTGCACAATTCAGGAGAAAGATGTGAGTACGTCGGGTGACACCCGCTTGTAGCCCTCAGACAGGGCCGCAATCATGGCAAATGATAAACGAATTGTCTCCACATACATACAGTAGCGATAAAAAGTATGTGACCCCTATGGGATGATATGGGTTTCTGCACTAATTGGTGTAAAATGTGATCTGATCTAAGTCACAGCAATACACAATCAGTCTGCTTACACCAATACCACACAAATCATTCACCACTGAGGGATTTTACCCCCTGAGCACCAGAGCAATTTTCACCTGTCAGCGCTCCTTCCATTCATTCGTCTATAACTTTATCATTACTTATCACAATGAAATGAACTATATCTTGTTTTTTTCGCCACCAATTAGGCTTTCTTTAGGTGGGACATTATGCCAAGAATTATGTTATTCTAAATGTGTTTTAATGGGAAAGTAGGAAAAAATGTGGGGAAAAATTCATTATGTTTCAGTTTTCGGCCATTATAGTTTTTAAATAATGCATGCTACTGTAAGTAAAAGCCATGAAATATATTTGCCCATTTGTCCCGGTTATTACACCGTTTAAATTATGTCCCTATCACAATGTTTATATACAGCCTGGTGTAAAAGGTCGTACAATACCTTAGGGCAGGGGTAGGGGACCTATGGCACGGGAGCCAGATGTGGCTCTTTTGATGGCTACATCTGGCTCACAGACAAATCAGTAGGGGTTGATTCACTAAGCTACACTGCTCAAGCAGCACAGCTTAGTGTGACAGTGCAAGTAACATTTTCAAAATAGGTACGCTACATCGGTAGCATGCACTACTAACTTACTCGCGTTACTCCAAAACTAACAGCTGCTCCAATTGTCCCATTCTGGGCCCAGTCAGGTCCAGTGACTTTATAAAACGAGATCCCTGCACTTTAACTGACTTAATAGGCTGCCTGTCACTTGACAAGCAGCCTGTTGGGCCAAAGTGCGGGGATCTCGTCCTACAAAGTGAATCAACCCCCAAGTCAGCTAGCTAATTGTACAAGCTGTTAGTCTGTATTTCTCCTGTCTGGGAAATTGGTGATGTTGCTGAAAGCCAAGAGATACTTGTATTCAAGAAGAAGGAGGCACTCCACAGGCTTGAACTTGCGTTCAGTTTATTGCATGTCGTTACACTACATGTTTCGGGCTCCGCCCTTCATCAGGTGTAACCACCTACTACCTCCACCTTCATTTTATATCACTGACCCCACCCACTAGGGGTGGGTCAGATTCACCATCAGTGATTACATATTAGCATTCTATTATCCCCTGTTAAGTCACAGGTTAAATATAAACATCATACATCCTCCATGCTTATAGCGGCTGCTAAATGGAGGAGATTAGAAACAAATATAATAAAAATTAAAAATACAAGTACTGAACAAATCATAATAAAACTAAAAAGTAAAAAGTCACTTTCACAGGGCACTACCCCTTGGGGTCTACCCTGGAGAAACTGATGAGAGAATACGCTCTAGACATGTTAGTTCAATTACTTCCATGATTATTTTACATACAGTTTCTTGTCAATTTCGTGAGATACTTCAGCACAGTTCATTTCCTGCAACAGAATCATAGAAAGCATTTTAAATTTACTTGTTCATTCAGACCTCTTGGTGACACAGAATCAAGTCTTTTAATCCATCTAATTTCCTTCTGTAATAGCACTCGTTCTCTATCTCCCCCTCTGGGCAATGGTTCTACCTGATCTAATACTAGCCACCTCAATTGAATCACGTTATGGCCATGTTCCACAAAGTGTCTAGATACTGAGGTCTCATGTCTTTTTTCACCTTTAGCAAATCCTTTTATGTTGTTTTTATGTTCCTGGATGCGGGACTTCACCCCCCCTGGTGGTTTTACCCACATAGAACAATCCGCAGGGGCATTTAAGGGCATAGACAGTATGGTCGCTTTCACAAGTATAATATCCTGTACATTTGATTTTTTCACCTGTGCGGGGATGTGGGAACCAGTCCCCTTTCATTACGGCTCCACAACAATTACATGAAAGACAAGGAAAGGTTCCGGTTTTCTTTGTTCCCTGAAATCTCGATTTCTTTTTTCTCGACAGATCCTTGTTACTCACTATTTCACCGATAGTTTTCCCTCTTTTATAGGCAAATACAGGATAAGGCCACACTCTCTATCGTTTTGGATTGTATTGTAATACATAGGGAATTCTCTGCTGTCTCTTTCTCCCTGATCCCAAGCATATTTTTGCATATTACAGGTTTGTGGATGATATTTTTCTAATCTGGGACGGCTCAAAGGAACTATTGTCAGATTTTATGACAGAGGTTAATTCCTCTCATAACACCATTAAGTTTACGGCAGAAACATCAGAGGTATCCATTAGTTACCTAGATGTAATGATCAGTAGAAAAGAGGGCAAACTAGTCACTAGCTTATACAGTAAGGCCACAGATAGGAACAGCCTATTGAGAACAGACAGTTACCATGAGCCCAACTGCAAGAAAGCTATACCACTTAGTCAGTTCCTCAGAGCAAGACGAATTTCTTCATCTGAGGAAGATTATATGAAAGCTGCAGACCATCTAATTGAGAAATTTAAGGCAAAAGGGTATAAGTCAGAAATTTTAAAAAATCTCAAAGAACAGATAAGAACCATGGACAGGAATCAGTTAATGTTCCAAAGTAGACCAGGGAGAAAGAGACAGCAGAGAATTCCCTATGTATTACAATACAATGACTTGTCAAACACAGTACGCAAAGCTGTAAGGAAGTACTGGTCCATAATCCAAAACGATAGAGAGTGTGGCCACCTGTTTAAGGATTATCCTGTATTTGCCTATAAAAGAGGGAAAACTATCGGTGAAATAGTGAGTAACAAGGATCTGTCGAGAAAAAAGAAATCGAGATTTCAGGGAACAAAAAAAACCGGAACCTTTCCTTGTCTTTCATGTAATTGTTGTGGAGCCGTAATGAAAGGGGACTGGTTCCCACATCCCCGTACAGGTGAAAAAATCAAATGTACAGGATATTATACTTGTGAAAGCGACCATACTGTCTATGCCCTTAAATGCCCCTGCGGATTGTTCTATGTGGGTAAAACCACCAGGGGGGGTGAAGTCCCGCATCCAGGAACATAAAAACAACATAAAAGGATTTGCTAAAGGTGAAAAAAGACATGAGACCTCAGTATCTAGACACTTTGTGGAACATGGCCATAACGTGATTCAATTGAGGTGGCTAGTATTAGATCAGGTAGAACCATTGCCCAGAGGGGGAGATAGAGAACGAGTGCTATTACAGAAGGAAATTAGATGGATTAAAAGACTTGATTCTGTGTCACCAAGAGGTCTGAATGAACAAGTAAATTTAAAATGCTTTCTATGATTCTGTTGCAGGAAATGAACTGTGCTGAAGTATCTCACGAAATTGACAAGAAACTGTATGTAAAATAATCATGGAAGTAATTGAACTAACATGTCTAGAGCGTATTCTCTCATCAGTTTCTCCAGGGTAGACCCCAAGGGGTAGTGCCCTGTGAAAGTGACTTTTTACTTTTTAGTTTTATTATGATTTGTTCAGTACTTGTATTTTTAATTTTTATTATATTTGTTTCTAATCTCCTCCATTTAGCAGCCGCTATAAGCATGGAGGATGTATGATGTTTATATTTAACCTGTGACTTAACAGGGGATAATAGAATGCTAATATGTAATCACTGATGGTGAATCTGACCCACCCCTAGTGGGTGGGGTCAGTGATATAAAATGAAGGTGGAGGTAGTAGGTGGTTACACCTGATGAAGGGCGGAGCCCGAAACATGTAGTGTAACGACATGCAATAAACTGAACGCAAGTTCAAGCCTGTGGAGTGCCTCCTTCTTCTTGAATACAAGTATCACGTTGTGTAGCAGAGGTGGTGTACCTGCGTGAAGGAGTGCACCGGCACCTACTCTCCTGACTTAGGATTGAGAAACTGAGGTTGGTTCAGTCGTTCTCTATACTGAAAGCCAAGAGAAGCTGAATACATATCTGACACTTCCGCTGCCCGGCGGATCAACTGTATACACATCACCATGGCAACAGGGACGTAAGCCCTCTGCTGCGCATGCGCACTGTGCCAGTTTGAAACATATTGCATGGCTCTCACAGAATTACTTTTTAAAATATGTGGCGTTTATGGCTCTCTCAGCCAAAAAGGTTCCTCACCCCTGCCTTAGTGAATGAATTACCCAATGCACACGTGAAGGCAAGACGTGCGCCGTGTTCTGCTTTCATCTTGAAGTAATCCCGACACCCTTCCTATGACAGACAGTGACAGTAGCTCCGTGCAGCGCTGTAGCCGGCTCCTGAGTCTCCAGTCATGTGATCTCCTGCCTCACTTCCTCCTGACGTCGGCGTTGCGCTCCAGCGTGGTTCCCATTCCTCCCTGGTCAATAGTGGCCCACAGCGCTCCCTGGCTGTAAGAGGAATTCAGAGAAAATAGTGCACACTGAATGTATAAAGAGCCCACATGCAGGTATTTTACTTACAGGAAAACTTCTTGATTTATTGCACATAAAGTTCCATACTCCCGCCTCAGGGGAAGGCGAAAGGCCGAAACTCGACTCGGGAGTATGGCTACTTTATGTGCAATAAATCAAGAAGTTTTCCTGTAAGTAAATTACCTGCATGTGGGCTCTTTATACATTCAGTGTGCACTATTTTCTCTGAATTCCTCTTACAGCCAGGGAGCGCTGTGGGCCACTTTTGACCAGGGAGGAATGGGAACCACGCTGGAGCGCAACGCCGACGTCAGGAGGAAGTGAGGCAGGAGATCACATGACTGGAGCCTCAGGAGCCGGCTACAGCGCTGCACGGAGCTACTGTCACTGTCTGTGATAGGAAGGGTGTCGGGATTACTTCAAGATGAAAGCAGAACACGGTGCACATCTTATCTTCACGTGTGCATTGGGTAATTCATCCACTAAGGTACTGTACCACCTTTTACACCAGGCTGTATATAGATGTCACGTATTCTGAGCTCATTACGGTGTACGGTTTTGTCTACACTTAGTCTTGCGGGGTCTAGAGCGCCCCGTCACCCTTTAGCTGCACATTCCAAGGTTCAGCGCTACTCCTCTGATATCTGTTTTTTATCACAATGTTTGGCGCCAATATTTTATTTGGAAATAAAGGTGCATTTTTTTCAGTCTTGCATCCATCCCTAATTACAAGCCCGCAGTTTATAAAGTAACAGTGTTATACCCTCCTGACATAAATATTTAAAGAGTTCAGTCTCTAAGGTAACTATTTGTTTTATTTTATTTATTACAAAAAAATAATTAAATTGGGGAGTGTGGGAGGTAATGAGTTAATTTATAGTGTAAAAGTAATGTATTTGTAGTTGAAAAATGTTTTGTATTTAGTTTTCCTATTACTCACTGAACACTGCTATAGCCATAATTGCATTATGTAAAATGTGGATAGGGAAGGCTGTGGAACCCAGAGAGCCTTCCCGGACCTCTCTCTACGCCCTCAGTCCACCCGTTAAAGGAGACCCGAGGTGACAGGGATATGGAGGCTGCCATATGTCCTTATAAACAATCCCAGTTTTGTCGATCTTCTGGCATATGTAGTGTTGGAGTCAAAACCCTGGAACAAGCATATGGCTAACACAGTAAAACCTGAGTCAGCTGAGTCAGAGCACCTGATCTGCTGCATGCTTGTTCAGGGTCTATGGCTAAAAGTATTAGAGACACAGGGGCAGGAGGTCTGCCAGGCAACTGGAATTGTTTAAAAGTAAATAAATATGGCAACCCCATATCCCTCTCACCTCGAGTTCCCTTTACAGTTAGTTGACAGTCGGAAGTCTTTCTGAAGACGAGCGGGTCTGCGCAGTACGGAGGTCGGGTCACAACTGCTTCTGAGGACTTCAGCAGGGGACAGTGATGGGGCAAGAGCAAAATGAGAGCCCTGGGGAGGCTCTCTGGTATGGCTTCTAGAGCCTTCCCTCTGTGGTGTGGCTGCTAGAGCCTTCCCTCTGTGGTGTGGCTGCTAGAGCCTTCCCTCTGTGGTGTGGCTGCTAGAGCCTTCCCTCTGTGGTGTGGCTGCTAGAGCCTTCCCTCTGTGGCGTGGCTGCTAGAGCCTTCCCTCTGTGGCGTGGCTGCTAGAGCCTTCCCTCTGTGGTGTGGCTGCTAGCGCCTTCCCTCTGTGGTGTGGCTGCTAGAGCCTTCCCTCTGTGGTTGCTAGAGCCTTCCCTCTGTGGTGTGGCCGCTAGAGCCTTCCCTCTGTGGTGTGGCCGCTAGAGCCTTCCCTCTGTGGTGTGGCCGCTAGAGCCTTCCCTCTGTGGTGTGGCCGCTAGAGCCTTCCCTCTGTGGTGTGGCCGCTAGAGCCTTCCCTCTGTGGTGTGGCCGCTAGAGCCTTCCCTCTGTGGTGTGGCCGCTAGAGCCTTCCCTCTGTGGTGTGGCCGCTAGAGCCTTCCCTCTGTGGTGTGGCCGCTAGAGCCTTCCCTCTGTGGTGTGGCTGCTAGAGCCTTCCCTCTGTGGTGTGGCTGCTAGAGCCTTCCCTCTGTGGTGTGGCTGCTAGAGCCTTCCCTCTGTGGTGTGGCTGCTAGAGCCTTCCCTCTGTGGTGTGGCTGCTAGAGCCTTCCCTCTGTGGTGTGGCTGCTAGAGCCTTCCCTCTGTGGTGTGGCTGCTAGAGCCTTCCCTCTGTGGTGTGGCTGCTAGAGCCTTCCCTCTGTGGTGTGGCTGCTAGAGCCTTCCCTCTGTGGTGTGGCTGCTAGAGCCTTCCCTCTGTGGTGTGGCTGCTAGAGCCTTCCCTCTGTGGTGTGGCTGCTAGAGCCTTCCCTCTGTGGTGTGGCTGCTAGAGCCTTCCCTCTGTGGTGTGGCTGCTAGAGCCTTCCCTCTGTGGTGTGGCTGCTAGAGCCTTCCCTCTGTGGTGTGGCTGCTAGAGCCTTCCCTCTGTGGTGTGGCTGCTAGAGCCTTCCCTCTGTGGTGCGGCTTCTAGAGCCTTCCCTCTGTGGTGCGGCTTCTAGAGCCTTCCCTTTGTGGTGCGGCTTCTAGAGCCTTCCCTCTGTGGTGCGGCTTCTAGAGCCTTCCCTCTGTGGTGCGGCTGCTAGAGCCTTCCCTCTGTGGTGTGGCTTCTAGAGCCTTCCCTCTGTGGTGTGGCTTCTAGAGCCTTCCCTCTGTGGTGTGGCTGCTAGAGCCTTCCCTCTGTGGTGCGGCTTCTAGAGCCTTCCCTCTGTGGTGCGGCTTCTAGAGCCTTCCCTCTGTGGTGCGGCTTCTAGAGCCTTCCCTTTGTGGTGCGGCTTCTAGAGCCTTCCCTTTGTGGTGCGGCTTCTAGAGCCTTCCCTCTGTGGTGCGGCTTCTAGAGCCTTCCCTCTGTGGTGCGGCTTCTAGAGCCTTCCCTCTGTGGTGCGGCTTCTAGAGCCTTCCCTCTGTGGTGCGGCTTCTAGAGCCTTCCCTCTGTGGTGCGGCTTCTAGAGCCTTCCCTCTGTGGTGCGGCTTCTAGAGCCTTCCCTCTGTGGTGCGGCTTCTAGAGCCTTCCCTCTGTGGTGCGGCTTCTAGAGCCTTCCCTCTGTGGTGCGGCTTCTAGAGCCTTCCCTCTGTGGTGCGGCTTCTAGAGCCCTTCCCTCTGTGGTGCGGCTTCTAGACCCCTTCCCTCTGTGGTGCGGCTTCTAGACCCCTTCCCTCTGTGGTGCGGCTGCTAGAGCCTTCCCTCTGTGGTGTGGCTGCTAGAGCCTTCCCTCTGTGGTGTGGCTTCTAGAGCCTTCCCTCTGTGGTGTGGCTGCTAGAGCCTTCCCTCTGTGGTGCGGCTTCTAGAGCCTTCCCTCTGTGGTGCGGCTTCTAGAGCCTTCCCTCTGTGGTGCGGCTTCTAGAGCCTTCCCTTTGTGGTGCGGCTTCTAGAGCCTTCCCTCTGTGGTGCGGCTTCTAGAGCCTTCCCTCTGTGGTGCGGCTTCTAGAGCCTTCCCTCTGTGGTGCGGCTTCTAGAGCCTTCCCTCTGTGGTGCGGCTTCTAGAGCCTTCCCTCTGTGGTGCGGCTTCTAGAGCCTTCCCTCTGTGGTGCGGCTTCTAGAGCCTTCCCTCTGTGGTGCGGCTTCTAGAGCCTTCCCTCTGTGGTGCGGCTTCTAGAGCCTTCCCTCTGTGGTGCGGCTTCTAGAGCCTTCCCTCTGTGGTGCGGCTTCTAGAGCCTTCCCTCTGTGGTGCGGCTTCTAGAGCCTTCCCTCTGTGGTGCGGCTTCTAGAGCCTTCCCTCTGTGGTGCGGCTTCTAGAGCCCTTCCCTCTGTGGTGCGGCTTCTAGACCCCTTCCCTCTGTGGTGCGGCTTCTAGACCCCTTCCCTCTGTGGTGTGGCTGCTAGAGCCTTCCCTCTGTGGTGTGGCCGCTAGGGCCTTCCCTCTGTGGTGTGGCCGCTAGAGCCTTCCCTCTGTGGTGTGGCCGCTAGAGCCTTCCCTCTGTGGTGTGGCCGCTAGAGCCTTCCCTCTGTGGTGTGGTTGCTAGAGCCTTCCCTCTGTGGTGTGGCTGCTAGAGCCTTCCCTCTGTGGTGCGGCTGCTAGAGCCTTCCCTCTGTGGTGCGGCTGCTAGAGCCTTCCCTCTGTGGTGCGGCTGCTAGAGCCTTCCCTCTGTGGTGCGGCTGCTAGAGCCTTCCCTCTGTGGTGCGGCTGCTAGAGCCTTCCCTCTGTGGTGCGGCTGCTAGAGCCTTCCCTCTGTGGTGCGGCTGCTAGAGCCTTCCCTCTGTGGTGCGGCTGCTAGAGCCTTCCCTCTGTGGTGCGGCTGCTAGAGCCTTCCCTCTGTGGTGCGGCTGCTAGAGCCTTCCCTCTGTGGTGCGGCTGCTAGAGCCTTCCCTCTGTGGTGCGGCTGCTAGAGCCTTCCCTCTGTGGTGCGGCTGCTAGAGCCTTCCCTCTGTGGTGCGGCTGCTAGAGCCTTCCCTCTGTGGTGCGGCTGCTAGAGCCTTCCCTCTGTGGTGCGGCTGCTAGAGCCTTCCCTCTGTGGTGCGGCTGCTAGAGCCTTCCCTCTGTGGTGCGGCTGCTAGAGCCTTCCCTCTGTGGTGCGGCTGCTAGAGCCTTCCCTCTGTGGTGCGGCTGCTAGAGCCTTCCCTCTGTGGTGCGGCTGCTAGAGCCTTCCCTCTGTGGTGCGGCTGCTAGAGCCTTCCCTCTGTGGTGCGGCTGCTAGAGCCTTCCCTCTGTGGTGCGGCTGCTAGAGCCTTCCCTCTGTGGTGCGGCTTCTAGAGCCTTCCCTCTGTGGTGTGGCTTCTAGAGCCTTCCCTCTGTGGTGTGGCTTCTAGAGCCTTCCCTCTGTGGTGTGGCTGCTAGAGCCTTCCCTCTGTGGTGTGGCTTCTAGAGCCTTCCCTCTGTGGTGTGGCCGCTAGAGCCTTCCCTCTGTGGTGTGGCCGCTAGAGCCTTCCTTCTGTGGTGTGGCCGCTAGAGCCTTCCCTCTGTGGTGTGGCCGCTAGAGCCTTCCCTCTGTGGTGTGGCCGCTAGAGCCTTCCCTCTGTGGTGTGGCCGCTAGAGCCTTCCCTCTGTGGTGTGGCTGCTAGAGCCTTCCCTCTGTGGTGTGGCTGCTAGAGCCTTCCCTCTGTGGTGTGGCTGCTAGAGCCTTCCCTCTGTGGTGTGGCTGCTAGAGCCTTCCCTCTGTGGTGTGGCTGCTAGAGCCTTCCCTCTGTGGTGCGGCTTCTAGAACCTTCCCTCTGTGGTGCGGCCGCTAGAACCTTCCCTCTGTGGTGCGGCCTCTAGAGCCTTCCCTCTGTGGTGCGCCTCTAGAGCCTTCCCTCTGTGGTGCGGCTTCTAGAGCCTTCCCTCTGTGGTGGGGCTTCTAGAGCCTTCCCTCTGTGGTGGGGCTTCTAGAGCCTTCCCTCTGTGGTGGGGCTTCTAGAGCCTTCCCTCTGTGGTGTTGCTTGCTAGAGCCTGCCCTCTATATACCGTATTTTTCAGATTATAAGACTCCCTTATTCTCCCCCAGTAGTGGGGAGTGGAAGCCCCTGAAAGGTTAGTGGGTGTTCAGCCCTCCTCTCGGTTCTCTGCTCTCGCTGGCTCTTCTTTAATCTGCTTCCTTTATCTTATGTATTACCGTATATACTCAAGTATAAGCCGAGTTTTTGGGACCAAAAAAGTAGTCAAAGTGGGGATCTTGGCTTATACTCGAGTCACTGTGCAATAGTGCCCCAACCAACCGCAATGTGAAGAGCTAAAGAACTGTGATGTCGTGCGTGTTCCCTTCGTGTCCCATCGGACTATGCAGAGCGGTGTAAGTGTGATATCCCTCTTCGCTGTCCTCTTCCCCAGCCCCGAACGTACGAGAGTCCTCCTGAATATGGAGCGCTGGTAAATGAGGAATTTGTACCTCTTCCTTGTTGTCAGTCACCCCCCCTAATGTCCGAGAGTCCTCCGGCACATAGAGGGCAGTGTTGTTCCTTCGCTGGTTCCCAGTGTACAGTGCCGTGATTACTCTGCCATTTATCAGCTGCAGTCTCATTGCTAGGGCGGCCTCCAGCGGCGCCTATCATTGCGTGCGCCACTTCAAGCGTCATTGGAACGGAACAAGCTGACCAGTTACAAACGAATCATGGCGGTGTTCACAGGGAACCAGCGAAGGAACAACCCCGCACTCCATATGCCGGGGGACTCTCGGACATTGGGGGGGAAGAGGTGATGGGGAAGAGGTATGCCACAAAATTTGCTCTGGATGCGGCACTTGCACCGCTCTGCATATTCCGATGGGACACTTAGGAATCCCGCACTACATCACAGTTCAGGCATTTACCAGCTGCACTCTGCACATGACTGGAGAGGAGGCAGCCAGTGCAATATTCAGGAGGGGAGATGGCAAATCAAAATGGATATTTCTGTCTTGCATGATAGGTGGTTAGATTGCATCTTGTTATAATGATTGTGGGTAGGGCTGTATTTTCTGCAGCAGAAGCCCTCATTACAAGTTTAATGTGCATATGTCACATCTACCCCCTCCAAGTCCACTGTCTCCTCCGCACAGTGCTTTGTTCTGCACCGTGTGACCGCCGCATTTCCTGCCCTCGGCCTATACTCCAGTCAATCATTTTTTCACTTTTTTAGGTAAAAGTGTGTGGGGGGGGGGGGGGTGTCGGCTTATACTCGAGTATATGCGGTATATACGGAAGGTGAAAGTGTAACTTCAGCAGTGTATACGGCATTAGCTAAAGTTCAGGATTACTTTTATACTTTCTGAATATTAAATCCTTTTTTTCTGTTTCAGAGGGATGGGTGTCCCAAAATTGTGAACTTGGGGAGCTCCAAAACGGATCTTTTCTATGAAAGGAAGAAGTATGGCTTTAAGAAGAGGTAGCGCCGGCCCCCAGCCCCCCATCCTGTTATGTTTGTTGTTTGAACATTTTCATTTTTGTATGCTGAATAAAACCTTTTACCACTCCGGTATTTCCTGGTTTTCCTCCACTTCTTCGGCCAGCGCATTATGGACAGAAAGTGTGTGTGTGTGTGTGTGTGTGTGTGTGTGTGTGTGTGTGTATACTACATGGCTGTGTGTGTGTGTGTGTGTGTGTGTGTGTGTGTGTGTGTGTATACTACATGGCTGTGTGTGTGTGTGTGTGTGTGTGTGTGTGTATAGAACGGGGGTAGAGAATGGGACAGCCACCTAGGAGCAGACATGGGACAGCCAACTAGGCTGCATTATAGCAGTGTATACCACTTTGTATGTTAAGTTTGTATGTTCTCCCTGTATCTGAGTTTCCTCCAGGCACTCCGGTTTCCTCCCACATCCTAAAAACACACAGATAAGTTAATTGGCTTCTCCTTAACTAAATGCTGACCGAGCGAGTGCGAATCTACGGCAGGCAGGGGGCGCTGCGGTCCTGACCAGATGTAAACTCTACGTCCCATTGACCGCGCGCCCCCGCCCGTCCCCGCCGCTGTCTCCGCTCTGCCCCCGCCGCTCGTTGCTGCCCTGCCGCCTCTATGACGGCAGAGCACTGTGAGCCGGGCAGGAGCCGTTTTCATTGGTTCCTGGCCCTGTCATTCATGTAAGCCGCTCTCATTGGCTTACATGGAGTGACCGGATCAGGTTCCAATGAAAGCGGCTCGTGAGCGGCTCGTGACCGGCGCACAGCGCTCTGCCGTCATAGCGACGGCAGAGAGAGCAGCCTACGGCGGGGACAGAGCGGCGTGTTCGTCGGGAGCGGCGGATCATTGCGGCGATTTGTCGGGAAGCGGCGATTTACGGGACCAGCACCCTCTGGTCCTTAAGGGGGCAGAGGGTGCTGGTCCAGAAAGGGTTAAATTAGCCCTAGACTACGATTCATACACTACACGATAAATACATAGACATAGCACTAAGGAAGGATTAGATTGTGAGCTCCTCTGAGGGACAGTTAGTGACAAGACAATATACTCTGTACAGCGCTGCGGAAGATGTCAGCGCTATATAAATACAGTACAATAATAATGGTGTACCCTGCATGATTGGGGTCCTTGGTGTATCCTGCATGATAGAGATCCATGACGTATACAGTAGAATCTTGTAGTAAAGTCCAAGGGCCTGGAAGTCAGAGCGTACACACAGATGGCCACAGCATCCGGCGGCCCCCATGGTTGGGCTCTGACATTGTGGGCTAGGCTGGCAAAGAGAGCCCCTTTGTCTTACATGTAGGTATACAATAATGGATGGTACCACTGTTACTCTAGCAAGGATGCACATTTGCTGGACGGACTTCAAGGTCTAGAATACCTTAGGGATGTAACAGCAGCTCTATTCATTGCACACCATTCAGGCATCCACTCACCTGCCAGTGTGAAGAGAGCAGCCAACTATGGATTTCACACTGACATGATGTATGCTCCACCCACAGACGCATGCACCTCCCACAAACACATGATACATGCACCACCCACTGACATGATGTATGCTCCACCCACATACGCATGCACCTCCCACAAACACATGATACATGCACCACCCACTGACATGACTCATAACCACCCACTGACATATGATGCATGCACCGCCCACTTTTCACTATATCCAGATCAGAGTTTACTATACCAGGCGTTGCTCCCACAGACTTATAATGGAGGTTGGCCAGGACGTGGAGAGGTAGTTTACTACACGAATGTTTACTATACCCAAGTTTATTATGAGATTATGCTGTATTGCTTTATAGGGGGCCTGTGGTGTATGCAGCATGATTGGGGTCCATGGCATATACCACTTTATAGGGGGCCTGTGCTGTGCTGCATTATACGAGTCCATGGCGTATACCACTTTATAGGGGGCCTGTGTTGTATGCCACATTATACGAGTCCATGGCATATACCACTTTATAGGGGGCCTGTGTTGTATGCCACATTATACGAGTCCATGGTGTAAACCACTTTATAGGGGGCCTGTGGTGTATGCTGCATGATTGGGGTCCATGGCATATACCACTTTATAGGGGGCCTGTGGTGTATGCTGCATTATACGAGTCCATGGCGTATACCACTTTATAGGGGGCCTGTGGTGTATGCCGCATTATACGAGTCCATGGCGTATACCACTTTATAGGGGGCCAGTGGTGTATGCTGCATGATTGGGGTCCATGGCATATACCACTTTATAGGGGGCCTGTGGTGTATGCTGCATTATACGAGTCCATGGCGTATACCACTTTATAGGGGGCCTGTGGTGTATGCTGCATTATACGAGTCCATGGCGTATACCACTTTATAGGGAGCCTGTGGTGTATGCTGCATGATTGGGGTCCATGGCATATACCACTTTATAGGGGGCCTGTGGTGTATGCTGCATGATTGGGGTCCATGGCATATACCAGTTTATAGGGGGCCTGTGGTGTATGCTGCATTATACGAGACCATGGCATATACCACTTTATAGGGGGCCTGTGGTGTATGCTGCATTATACGAGTCCATGGCATATACCACTTTATAGGGGGCCAGTGGTGTATGCCACATTATACGAGTCCATGGCGTATACCACTTTATAGGGGGCCTGTGGTGTATGCTATATTATACGAGTCCATGGCGTATACCACTTTATAGGGGGCCTGTGGTGTATGCTGTATTATACGAGTCCATGGCGTATACCACTTTATAGGGGGCCTGTGGTGTATGCTGCATTATACGAGTCCATGGCATATACCACTTTATAGGGGGCCTGTGGTGTATGCTGCATTATACGAGACCATGGCATATACCACTTTATAGGGGGCCTGTGGTGTATGCTGCATTATACGAGTCCTTGGCGTATACCACTTTATAGGGGGCCTGTGGTGTATGCTGCATTATACGAGTCCATGGTGTAAACCACTTTATAGGGGGCCTGTGGTGTATGCTGCATTATACGAGACCATGGCATATACCACTTTATAGGGGGCCTGTGGTGTATGCTGCATTATACGAGACCATGGCATATACCACTTTATAGGGGGCCTGTGGTGTATGCTGCATTATACGAGTCCATGGTGTAAACCACTTTATAGGGGGCCTGTGGTGTATGCTGCATTATACGAGACCATGGCATATACCACTTTATAGGGGGCCTGTGGTGTATGCTGCATTATACGAGTCCATGGCGTATACCACTTTATAGGGGGCCTGTGTTGTATGCCACATTATACGAGTCCATGGTGTAAACCACTTTATAGGGGGCCTGTGGTGTATGCTGCATGATTGGGGTCCATGGCATATACCACTTTATAGGGAGCCTGTGGTGTATGCTGCATTATACGAGTCCATGGCATATACCACTTTATAGGGGGCCTGTGGTGTATGCTGCATGATTGGGGTCCATGGCATATACCACTTTATAGGGGGCCTGTGGTGTATGCTGCATTATACGAGACCATGGCATATACCACTTTATAGGGGGCCTGTGCTGTATGCTGCATTATACGAGTCCATGGCATATACCACTTTATAGGGGGCCTGTGGTGTATGCTGCATGATTGGGGTCCATGGCATATACCACTTTATAGGGGGCCTGTGGTGTATGCTGCATTATACGAGTCCATGGCATATACCACTTTATAGGGGGCCAGTGGTGTATGCTGCATTACAGGAGTCCATGGTGTATACCACTTTATAGGGGGCCTGTGCTGTATGCTGCATTATATGAGACCATGGTGTATACCACTTTATAGGGGGCCTGTGGTGTATGCTGCATTATACGAGTCCATGGCATATACCACTTTATAGGGGGCCTGTGGTGTATGCTGCATTATACGAGGCCATGGCGTATACCACTTTATAGGGGGCCTGTGCTGTATGCTGCATTATACGAGACCATGGCATATTCCACTTTATAGGGGGCCTGTGCTGTATGCTGCATTATACGAGACCATGGTGTATACCACTTTATAGGGGGCCTGTGGTGTATGCTGCATTATACGAGTCCATGGCATATACCACTTTATAGGGGGCCTGTGGTGTATGCCACATTATACGAGGCCATGGCATATACCACTTTATAGGGGGCCTGTGGTGTATGCTGTATTATACGAGTCCTTGGTGTATACCACTTTATAGGGGGCCTGTGGTGTATGCCACATTATACGAGGCCATGGCGTATACCACTTTATAGGGGGCCTGTGGTGTATGCCACATTATACGAGGCCATGGCATATACCACTTTATAGGGGGCCTGTGGTGTATGCTGCATTATACGAGACCATGGCATATACCACTTTATAGGGGGCCTGTGGTGTATGCTGCATTATACGAGTCCATGGCATATACCACTTTATAGGGGGCCTGTGGTGTATGCTGCATGATTGGGGTCCATGGCATATACCACTTTATAGGGGGCCTGTGGTGTATGCTGCATTATACGAGACCATGGCATATACCACTTTATAGGGGGCCTGTGCTGTATGCTGCATTATACGAGTCCATGGCATATACCACTTTATAGGGGGCCTGTGGTGTATGCTGCATGATTGGGGTCCATGGCATATACCACTTTATAGGGGGCCTGTGGTGTATGCTGCATTATACGAGACCATGGCATATACCACTTTATAGGGGGCCTGTGGTGTATGCTGCATTATACGAGTCCATGGCATATACCACTTTATAGGGGGCCAGTGGTGTATGCTGCATTACAGGAGTCCATGGTGTATACCACTTTATAGGGGGCCTGTGCTGTATGCTGCATTATATGAGACCATGGTGTATACCACTTTATAGGGGGCCTGTGGTGTATGCTGCATTATACGAGACCATGGCATATTCCACTTTATAGGGGGCCTGTGCTGTATGCTGCATTATACGAGACCATGGCATATACCACTTTATAGGGGGCCTGTGGTGTATGCCACATTATACGAGGCCATGGCGTATACCACTTTATAGGGGGCCTGTGGTGTATGCTGTATTATACAAGTTCATGGTGTATACCACTTTATAGGGGGCCTGTGGTGTATGCTGTATTATACGAGTCCATGGCATATACCACTTTATAGGCGGCCTGTGGTGTATGCTGCATTATACGAGTCCATGGTGTATACCACTTTATAGGGGGCCTGTGGTGTATGCCACATTATACGAGGCCATGGCGTATACCACTTTATAGGGGGCCTGTGGTGTATGCCACATTATACGAGGCCATGGCATATACCACTTTATAGGGGGCCTGTGGTGTATGCTGTATTATATGAGTCCATGGTGTATACCACTTTATAGGGGGCCTGTGGTGTATGCCACATTATACGAGGCCATGGCGTATACCACTTTATAGGGGGCCTGTGGTGTATGCCACATTATACGAGGCCATGGCATATACCACTTTATAGGGGGCCTGTGGTGTATGCCACATTATACGAGGCCATGGCGTATACCACTTCATAGGGAGCCTGTGGTGTATGCTGCATTATACGAGTCCATGGCATATACCACTTTATAGGGGGCCTGTGGTGTATGCTGCATTATACGAGTCCATGGCATATACCACTTTATAGGGGGCCTGTGGTGTATGCTGCATTATACGAGGCCATGGCATATACCACTTTATAGGGGGCCTGTGGTGTATGCCACATTATACGAGTCCATGGCATATACCACTTTATAGGGGGCCAGTGGTGTATGCTGCATTACAGGAGTCCATGGTGTATACCACTTTATAGGGGGCCTCTGGTGTATGCCACATTATACGAGTCCATGGCATATACCACTTTATAGGGAGCCTGTGGTGTATGCCACATTATACGAGGCCATGGTGTATACCACTTTATAGGGGGCCTGTGGTGTATGCTGCATTATACGAGTCCATGGTGTATACCACTTTATAGGGGGCCTGTGGTGTATGCTGCATTATACGAGTCCATGGTGTATACCACTTTATAGGGGGCCTGTGCTGTATGCTGCATTATACGAGTCCATGGTGTTTACCACTTTATAGGGGGCCTGTGGTGTATGACGCATTATACGAGTCCATGGCATATACCACTTTATAGGGAGCCTGTGGTGTATGCTGCATTATACGAGACCATGGCATATACCACTTTATAGGGGGCCTGTGGTGTATGCTGCATTATACGAGTCCATGGCGTATACCACTTTATAGGGGGCCTGTGGTGTATGCTGTATTATACGAGTCCATGGCATATACCACTTTATAGGGGGCCTGTGGTGTATGCTGCATTACAGGAGTCCATGGCATATACCACTTTATAGGGGGCCTGTGCTGTGCTGCATTATACGAGTCCATGACATATACCACTTTATAGGGGGCCTGTGGTGTATGCTGCATTATACGAGGCCATGGCATATACCACTTTATAGGGGGCCTGTAGTGTATGCTGCATTATACGAGTCCATGGCATATACCACTTTATAGGGGGCCTGTGGTGTATGCTGCATTACAGGAGTCCATGGCGTATACCACTTTATAGGGGGCCTGTGCTGTATGCTGCATTATACGAGTCCATGGCATATACCACTTTATAGGGGGCCTGTGGTGTATGCTGCATTATACGAGGCCATGGCATATACCACTTTATAGGGGGCCTGTAGTGTATGCTGCATTATACGAGTCCATGACATATACCACTTTATAGGGGGCCTGTGGTGTATGCTGCATTATACGAGGCCATGGCATATACCACTTTATAGGGGGCCTGTAGTGTATGCTGCATTATACGAGTCCATGGTGTATACCACTTTATAGGGGGCCTGTGGTGTATGCTGCATTATACGAGACCATGGCGTATACCACTTTATAGGGGGCCTCTGGTGTATGCCACATTATGAGAGACCATGGTGTATACTACCTTATAGGGGGCCTGTGGTGTATGCTGCATTATACGAGTCCATGGCATATACTACTTTATAGGGGGCCTGTGGTGTATGCTGCATTATACGAGACCATGGTGTATACCACTTTATAGGGGGCCTGTGGTGTATGCTGTATTATACGAGACCATGGCGTATACCACTTTATAGGGGGCCTGTGGTGTATGCTGCATTATACGAGTCCATGGCGTATACCACTTTATAGGGGGCCTGTGGTGTATGCTGTATTATACGAGACCATGGCATATACCACTTTATAGGGAGCCTGTGGTGTATGCTGCATTATACGAGTCCATGGTGTATACCACTTTATAGGGGACCTGTGGTGTATGCTGTATTATACGAGACTATGGCGTATACCACTTTATAGGGGGCCTGCGGTGTATGCTGCATTATACGAGTCCATGGCATATACCACTTTATAGGGGACCTGTAGTGTATGCTGCATTATACGAGTCCATGGCGTATACCACTTTATAGGGGGCCTCTGGTGTATGCCACATTATGAGAGACCATGGTGTATACTACCTTATAGGGGGCCTGTGGTGTATGCTGCATTATACGAGTCCATGGCATATACTACTTTATAGGGGGCCTGTGGTGTATGCCGCATTATACGAGTCCATGGTGTATACCACTTTATAGGGGGCCTGTGGTGTATGCCGCATTATACGAGTCCATGGCGTATACCACTTTATAGGGGGCCAGTGGTGTATGCTGCATGATTGGGGTCCATGGCATATACCACTTTATAGGGGGCCTGTGGTGTATGCTGCATTATACGAGTCCATGGCGTATACCACTTTATAGGGGGCCTGTGGTGTATGCTGCATTATACGAGTCCATGGCGTATACCACTTTATAGGGAGCCTGTGGTGTATGCTGCATGATTGGGGTCCATGGCATATACCACTTTATAGGGGGCCTGTGGTGTATGCTGCATGATTGGGGTCCATGGCATATACCAGTTTATAGGGGGCCTGTGGTGTATGCTGCATTATACGAGACCATGGCATATACCACTTTATAGGGGGCCTGTGGTGTATGCTGCATTATACGAGTCCATGGCATATACCACTTTATAGGGGGCCAGTGGTGTATGCCACATTATACGAGTCCATGGCGTATACCACTTTATAGGGGGCCTGTGGTGTATGCTATATTATACGAGTCCATGGCGTATACCACTTTATAGGGGGCCTGTGGTGTATGCTGTATTATACGAGTCCATGGCGTATACCACTTTATAGGGGGCCTGTGGTGTATGCTGCATTATACGAGTCCATGGCATATACCACTTTATAGGGGGCCTGTGGTGTATGCTGCATTATACGAGACCATGGCATATACCACTTTATAGGGGGCCTGTGGTGTATGCTGCATTATACGAGTCCTTGGCGTATACCACTTTATAGGGGGCCTGTGGTGTATGCTGCATTATACGAGTCCATGGCATATACCACTTTATAGGGGGCCTGTGGTGTATGCTGCATTATACGAGACCATGGCATATACCACTTTATAGGGGGCCTGTGGTGTATGCTGCATTATACGAGTCCATGGTGTAAACCACTTTATAGGGGGCCTGTGGTGTATGCTGCATTATACGAGACCATGGCATATACCACTTTATAGGGGGCCTGTGGTGTATGCTGCATTATACGAGTCCATGGCGTATACCACTTTATAGGGGGCCTGTGTTGTATGCCACATTATACGAGTCCATGGTGTAAACCACTTTATAGGGGGCCTGTGGTGTATGCTGCATGATTGGGGTCCATGGCATATACCACTTTATAGGGAGCCTGTGGTGTATGCTGCATTATACGAGTCCATGGCATATACCACTTTATAGGGGGCCTGTGGTGTATGCTGCATGATTGGGGTCCATGGCATATACCACTTTATAGGGGGCCTGTGGTGTATGCTGCATTATACGAGACCATGGCATATACCACTTTATAGGGGGCCTGTGCTGTATGCTGCATTATACGAGTCCATGGCATATACCACTTTATAGGGGGCCTGTGGTGTATGCTGCATGATTGGGGTCCATGGCATATACCACTTTATAGGGGGCCTGTGGTGTATGCTGCATAATACGAGTCCATGGCATATACCACTTTATAGGGGGCCAGTGGTGTATGCTGCATTACAGGAGTCCATGGTGTATACCACTTTATAGGGGGCCTGTGCTGTATGCTGCATTATATGAGACCATGGTGTATACCACTTTATAGGGGGCCTGTGGTGTATGCTGCATTATACGAGTCCATGGCATATACCACTTTATAGGGGGCCTGTGGTGTATGCTGCATTATACGAGGCCATGGCGTATACCACTTTATAGGGGGCCTGTGCTGTATGCTGCATTATACGAGACCATGGCATATTCCACTTTATAGGGGGCCTGTGCTGTATGCTGCATTATACGAGACCATGGTGTATACCACTTTATAGGGGGCCTGTGGTGTATGCTGCATTATACGAGTCCATGGCATATACCACTTTATAGGGGGCCTGTGGTGTATGCTGCATTATACGAGGCCATGGCGTATACCACTTTATAGGGGGCCTGTGGTGTATGCCACATTATACGAGGCCATGGCATATACCACTTTATAGGGGGCCTGTGGTGTATGCTGTATTATACGAGTCCTTGGTGTATACCACTTTATAGGGGGCCTGTGGTGTATGCCACATTATACGAGGCCATGGCGTATACCACTTTATAGGGGGCCTGTGGTGTATGCCACATTATACGAGGCCATGGCATATACCACTTTATAGGGGGCCTGTGGTGTATGCTGCATTATACGAGACCATGGCATATACCACTTTATAGGGGGCCTGTGGTGTATGCTGCATTATACGAGTCCATGGTGTAAACCACTTTATAGGGGGCCTGTGGTGTATGCTGCATTATACGAGACCATGGCATATACCACTTTATAGGGGGCCTGTGGTGTATGCTGCATTATACGAGTCCATGGCATATACCACTTTATAGGGGGCCTGTGGTGTATGCTGCATGATTGGGGTCCATGGCATATACCACTTTATAGGGGGCCTGTGGTGTATGCTGCATTATACGAGACCATGGCATATACCACTTTATAGGGGGCCTGTGCTGTATGCTGCATTATACGAGTCCATGGCATATACCACTTTATAGGGGGCCTGTGGTGTATGCTGCATGATTGGGGTCCATGGCATATACCACTTTATAGGGGGCCTGTGGTGTATGCTGCATTATACGAGACCATGGCATATACCACTTTATAGGGGGCCTGTGGTGTATGCTGCATTATACGAGTCCATGGCATATACCACTTTATAGGGGGCCAGTGGTGTATGCTGCATTACAGGAGTCCATGGTGTATACCACTTTATAGGGGGCCTGTGCTGTATGCTGCATTATATGAGACCATGGTGTATACCACTTTATAGGGGGCCTGTGGTGTATGCTGCATTATACGAGACCATGGCATATTCCACTTTATAGGGGGCCTGTGCTGTATGCTGCATTATACGAGACCATGGCATATACCACTTTATAGGGGGCCTGTGGTGTATGCCACATTATACGAGGCCATGGCGTATACCACTTTATAGGGGGCCTGTGGTGTATGCTGTATTATACGAGTTCATGGTGTATACCACTTTATAGGGGGCCTGTGGTGTATGCTGTATTATACGAGTCCATGGCATATACCACTTTATAGGCGGCCTGTGGTGTATGCTGCATTATACGAGTCCATGGTGTATACCACTTTATAGGGGGCCTGTGGTGTATGCCACATTATACGAGGCCATGGCGTATACCACTTTATAGGGGGCCTGTGGTGTATGCCACATTATACGAGGCCATGGCATATACCACTTTATAGGGGGCCTGTGGTGTATGCTGTATTATATGAGTCCATGGTGTATACCACTTTATAGGGGGCCTGTGGTGTATGCCACATTATACGAGGCCATGGCGTATACCACTTTATAGGGGGCCTGTGGTGTATGCCACATTATACGAGGCCATGGCATATACCACTTTATAGGGGGCCTGTGGTGTATGCCACATTATACGAGGCCATGGCGTATACCACTTCATAGGGAGCCTGTGGTGTATGCTGCATTATACGAGTCCATGGCATATACCACTTTATAGGGGGCCTGTGGTGTATGCTGCATTATACGAGTCCATGGCATATACCACTTTATAGGGGGCCTGTGGTGTATGCTGCATTATACGAGGCCATGGCATATACCACTTTATAGGGGGCCTGTGGTGTATGCCACATTATACGAGTCCATGGCATATACCACTTTATAGGGGGCCAGTGGTGTATGCTGCATTACAGGAGTCCATGGTGTATACCACTTTATAGGGGGCCTCTGGTGTATGCCACATTATACGAGTCCATGGCATATACCACTTTATAGGGAGCCTGTGGTGTATGACGCATTATACGAGTCCATGGCATATACCACTTTATAGGGGGCCTGTGGTGTATGCCACATTATACGAGGCCATGGTGTATACCACTTTATAGGGGGCCTGTGGTGTATGCTGCATTATACGAGTCCATGGTGTATACCACTTTATAGGGGGCCTGTGGTGTATGCTGCATTATACGAGTCCATGGTGTATACCACTTTATAGGGGGCCTGTGCTGTATGCTGCATTATACGAGTCCATGGTGTTTACCACTTTATAGGGGGCCTGTGGTGTATGACGCATTATACGAGTCCATGGCATATACCACTTTATAGGGAGCCTGTGGTGTATGCTGCATTATACGAGACCATGGCATATACCACTTTATAGGGGGCCTGTGGTGTATGCTGCATTATACGAGTCCATGGCGTATACCACTTTATAGGGGGCCTGTGGTGTATGCTGTATTATACGAGTCCATGGCATATACCACTTTATAGGGGGCCTGTGGTGTATGCTGCATTACAGGAGTCCATGGCATATACCACTTTATAGGGGGCCTGTGCTGTGCTGCATTATACGAGTCCATGACATATACCACTTTATAGGGGGCCTGTGGTGTATGCTGCATTATACGAGGCCATGGCATATACCACTTTATAGGGGGCCTGTAGTGTATGCTGCATTATACGAGTCCATGGCATATACCACTTTATAGGGGGCCTGTGGTGTATGCTGCATTACAGGAGTCCATGGCGTATACCACTTTATAGGGGGCCTGTGCTGTATGCTGCATTATACGAGTCCATGGCATATACCACTTTATAGGGGGCCTGTGGTGTATGCTGCATTATACGAGGCCATGGCATATACCACTTTATAGGGGGCCTGTAGTGTATGCTGCATTATACGAGTCCATGACATATATACCACTTTATAGGGGGCCTGTGGTGTATGCTGCATTATACGAGGCCATGGCATATACCACTTTATAGGGGGCCTGTAGTGTATGCTGCATTATACGAGTCCATGGTGTATACCACTTTATAGGGGGCCTGTGGTGTATGCTGCATTATACGAGACCATGGCGTATACCACTTTATAGGGGGCCTCTGGTGTATGCCACATTATGAGAGACCATGGTGTATACTACCTTATAGGGGGCCTGTGGTGTATGCTGCATTATACGAGTCCATGGCATATACTACTTTATAGGGGGCCTGTGGTGTATGCTGCATTATACGAGACCATGGTGTATACCACTTTATAGGGGGCCTGTGGTGTATGCTGTATTATACGAGACCATGGCGTATACCACTTTATAGGGGGCCTGTGGTGTATGCTGCATTATACGAGTCCATGGCGTATACCACTTTATAGGGGGCCTGTGGTGTATGCTGTATTATACGAGACCATGGCATATACCACTTTATAGGGAGCCTGTGGTGTATGCTGCATTATACGAGTCCATGGTGTATACCACTTTATAGGGGACCTGTGGTGTATGCTGTATTATACGAGACTATGGCGTATACCACTTTATAGGGGGCCTGCGGTGTATGCTGCATTATACGAGTCCATGGCATATACCACTTTATAGGGGACCTGTAGTGTATGCTGCATTATACGAGTCCATGGCGTATACCACTTTATAGGGGGCCTCTGGTGTATGCCACATTATGAGAGACCATGGTGTATACTACCTTATAGGGGGCCTGTGGTGTATGCTGCATTATACGAGTCCATGGCATATACTACTTTATAGGGGGCCTGTGGTGTATGCCGCATTATACGAGTCCATGGTGTATACCACTTTATAGGGGGCCTGTGGTGTATGCCGCATTATACGAGTCCATGGCGTATACCACTTTATAGGGGGCCAGTGGTGTATGCTGCATTATACGAGTTCATGGCATATACCACTTTATAGGGGGCCTGTGGTGTATGCCGCATTATACGAGTCCATGGCGTATACCAATTTATAGGGGGCCTGTGGTGTATGCTGCATTATACGAGACCATGACATATACCACTTTATAGGGGGCCTGTGGTGTATGCTGCATTATACGAGTCCATGGCATATACCACTTTATAGGGGGCCTGTGGTGTATGCCACATTATACGAGTCCATGGCATATACCACTTTATAGGGGGCCTGTGGTGTATGCTGCATTATACGAGTCCATGGCGTATACCACTTTATAGAGGGCCTGTGCTGTATGCTGCATTATAGGAGTCCATGGCATATACCACTTTATAGGGGGCCTGTGGTGTATGCTGCATTATACGAGTCCATGGCATATACCACTTTATAGGGAGCTTGTGGTGTATGCTGTATTATACGAGTCCATGGCGTATACCACTTTATAGGGGGCCAGTGGTGTATGCTGCATTATACGAGTCCATGGTGTATACCACTTTATAGGGGGCCTGTGGTGTATGCTGCATTATACGAGTCCATGGTGTATACCACTTTATAGGGGGCCAGTGGTGTATGCTGCAGTATACAAGTCCATGGCATATACCACTTTATAGGGGGCCTGTGCTGTATGCTGCATTATAGGAGTCCATGGCATATACCACTTTATAGGGGGCCTGTGGTGTATGCTGCATTATACGAGTCCATGGCGTATACCACTTTATAGGGGGCCTGTGGTGTATGCTGTATTATACGAGTCCATGGCGTATACCACTTTATAGGGGGCCTGTGGTGTATGCTGCATTATACGAGTCCATGGCGTATACCACTTTATAGGGGGCCTGTGGTGTATGCTGCATTATACGAGTCCATGGCATATACCACTTTATAGGGGGCCTGTGGTGTATGCCGCATTATACGAGTCCATGGTGTATACCACTTTATAGGGGGCCTGTGCTGTATGCTGCATTATACGAGACCATGGCATATACCACTTTATAGGGGGCCTGTGGTGCATGCTGCATTATACAAGACCATGGTGTATACCACTTTATAGGGGGCCTGTGCTGTATGCTGCATTATAGGAGTCCATGGCGTATACCACTTTATAGGGGGCCTGTGGTGTATGCTGCATTATACGAGACCATGGTGTATACCACTTTATAGGGGGCCTGTGGTGTATGCTGCATTATACGAGACCATGGCGTATACCACTTTATAGGGGGCCTGTGGTGTATGCTGCATTATACGAGACCATGGCATATACCACTTTATAGGGGGCCTGTGGTGTATGCTGCATTATACGAGTCCATGGTGTATACCACTTTATAGGGGGCCTGTGGTGTATGCTGCATTATACGAGACCATGGCATATACCACTTTGTAGGGGGCCTGTGGTGTATGCTGCATTATACGAGTCCATGGCGTATACCACTTTATAGGGGGCCTGTGGTGTATGCTGCATTACAGGAGTCTATGGCGTATACCAGCCCGCGCTGTATGCCGCAATTAATAATGAGGTATAAAGGAGAAGAGTTGTGATTGGCAGAAAATCAGCTCTGTAGAGGGCAGCAGTGGCCATAATGATAGTGAATGGGCAACAGATTGCCATGCTGGTTCCTCCATGGAAGTGAATGGGCAGCGTATTGCCATCCTGGATCCTGGTTCCTCCATGGAAGTGAATGGGCAGCGTATTGCCATGCTGGACACTGACTGGTTCCTCCATGGAAGTGAATGGGCAGCGTATTGCCATGCTGGATACTGGTTTCTCCATGGAAGTGAATGGGCAGCATATTGCCATGCTGGATACTGGTTCCTCCATGGAAGTGAATGGGCAGCGTATTTCCATGCTGGATACTGGTTCCTCCATGGAAGTGAATGGGCAGCGTATTGCCATGCTGGACACTGACTGGTTCCTCCATGGAAGTGAATGGGCAGCGTATTGCCATGCTGGATACTGGTTCCTCCATGGAAGTGAATGGGCAGCGTATTGCCATGCTGGTCAATGACTGGTTCCTCCATGGAAATGAATGGGCAGCGTATTGCCATGCTGGATACTGACTGGTTCCTTCATGGAAGTGAATGGGCAGCGTATTGCCATGCTGGACACTGGTTCCTCCATGGAAGTGAATGGGCAGCGTATTGCCATGCTGAATACTGACTGGTTCCTCCATGGAAGTGAATGGGCAGCGTATTGCCATGCTGGACATTGACTGGTTCCTCCATGGAAGTGAATGGGCAGCGTATTGCCATGCTGTACACTGGTTCCTCCATGGAAGTGAATGGGCAGCGTATTGCCATGCTGGATACTGGTTCCTCCATGGAAGTGAATGGGCAGCGTATTGCCATGCTGGATACTGGTTCCTCCATGGAAGTGAATGGGCAGCGTATTGCCATGTTGGACACTGACTGGTTCCTCCATGGAAGTGAATGGGCAGCGTATTGCCATGCTGGTCACTGACTGGTTCCACCATGGAAGTGAATGGGCAGCGTATTGCCATGCTGGATACTGGTTCCTCCATGGAAGTGAATGGGCAGCGTATTGCCATGCTGGATACTGGTTCCTCCATGGAAGTGAATGGGCAGCGTATTGCCATGCTGGACACTGACTGGTTCCTCCATGGAAGTGAATGGGCAGCGTATTGCCATGCTGCTCACTGACTGGTTCCTCCATGGAAGTGAGTAGGCAGCGTATTGCCATGCTGGATACTGGATCCTCCATCGAAGTGAATGGGCAGTGTATTGCCATGCTTGACACTGACTGGTTCCTCCATGGAAGTGAATGGGCAGCGTATTGCCATGCTGTTTACTGGTTCCTCCATGGAAGTGAATGGGCAGCGTATTGCCATGCTGGATACTGACTGGTTCCTCCATGGAAGTGAATGGGCAGCGTATTGCCATGCTGGACACTGACTGGTTCCTCCATGGAAGTGAATGGGCAGCGTATTGCCATGCTGGATACTGGTTCCTCCATGGAAGTGAATGGGCAGCGTATTGCCATGTTGGACACTGACTGGTTCCTCCATGGAAGTGAATGGGCAGCGTATTGCCATGCTGGATACTGGTTCCTCCATGGAAGTGAATGGGCAGCGTGTTGCCATGCTGGATACTGGTTCCTCCATGGAAGTGAATGGGCAGTGTATTGCCATGCTGGACACTGACTGGTTCCTCCATGGAAGTGAATGGGCAGCGTATTGCCATGCTGGTCACTGACTGGTTCCTCCATGGAAGTGAATGAGCAGCGTATTGCCATGCTGGACACTGACTGGTTCCTCCATGGAAGTGAATGGGCAGCGTATTGCCATGCTGGATACTGACTGGTTCCTCCATGGAAGTGAATGGGCAGCGTATTGCCATGCTGGAAACTGACTGGTTCCTTCATGGAAGTGAATGGGCAGCGTGTTGCCATGCTGGACACTGACTGGTTCCTTCATGGAAGTGAATGGGCAGCGTATTGCCATGCTGGACACTGACTGGTTCCTCCATGGAAGTGAATGGGCAGCGTATTGCCATGCTGGATACTGACTGGTTCCTCCATGGAAGTGAATGGGCAGCGTATTGCCATGCTGGACACTGACTGGTTACCCCATGGAAGTGAATGAGCAGCGTATTGCCATGCTGGACACTGACTGGTTACCCCATGGAAGTGAATGAGCAGCGTATTGCCATGCTGGACACTGACTGGTTCCTCCATGGAAGTGAATGGGCAGCATATTGCCATGCTAAACACTGACTGGTTACCCCATGGAAGTGAATGAGCAGTGTATTGCCATGCTGGACACTGACTGGTTCCACCATGGAAGTGAATGGGCAGCGTATTGCCATGCTGGATACTGACTGGTTCCTCCATGGAAGTGAATGGGCAGCGTATTGCCATGCTGGACACTGACTGGTTACCCCATGGAAGTGAATGAGCAGTGTATTGCCATGCTGGACACTGACTGGTTCCACCATGGAAGTGAATGGGCAGCGTATTGCCATGCTGGATACTGACTGGTTCCTCCATGGAAGTGAATGGGCAGCGTATTGTCATGCTGGACACTGACTGGTTACCCCATGGAAGTGAATGAGCAGCGTATTGCCATGCTGGACACTGACTGGTTCCTCCATGGAAGTGAATGGGCAGTGTATTGCCATGCTGGATACTGACTGGTTCCTCCATGGAAGTGAATGGGCAGCGTATTGCCATGCTGGACACTGACTGGTTACCCCATGGAAGTGAATAAGCAGTGTATTGCCATGCTGGGCACTGACTGGTTCCACCATGGAAGTGAATGGGCAGCGTATTGCCATGCTGGACACTGACTGGTTGCTCCATGGAAGTAAATGGGCCTCTTATTGCCATGCTGGACACTGACAGGTTCCTCCATGGAAGTGAATGGGCAGCGTATTTCCATGCTGGACGCTGAGCCCTCCTCCCTAGTTTTTCCAGCTCGTTTATGCAATCTTACTGTCAATCACCCCTCTAGTGGACTAGAACAGTCTCTATTCTGACCTATGACACTGTACTGTTATCGAATCCTTTGCATGATCTTGTTTTGTTGTGAGTTTCCTGTATGTCCTACCTTGTATGTTAACCCATTTATCTATTGTGCAGCGCTGCGTAATATGTTGGCACTTTATAAATACAATAAATAATAATTTGCCATGCTGGATACTGACTGGTTCCTCCATGGAAGTGAATGGTCAGCATATTGTTCCTTCATAGAAGTGAATGAGCAGCTTATTGCCGTGCTGGACACTGACTGGTTCCTCCATGGAAGTGAATGGGCAGCGTATTGCCATGCTGAACGCTGACTGGCTCCTCCATGGAAGTGAATGGTCAGCATACTTCCATGCTGTACGCTGACTAGTTCCTTCATAGAAGTGAATGAGCAGCTTATTGCCATGCTGGACGCTGACTGGTTACCCCATGGAAGTTAATGGGTAGCTTATCCCCATGCTGGACACTGACTGCTTCCTCCATGGAAGTGAATGGGCAGCATATTGCCACTCAGGACACTGACTGCTTCCTCCATTGAAGTTAATGGGGCTTTGGGAGGATGGTTCTGAACTGTGTATGAAGCTATAAAGCCTGTTTCTATGGGTTTTTGAATAATGCAATTGCCGTAGCGCCGGATTGAGTGGCAGGAGGGGGGCGGGCATAGCGTAGTTACAACTCACCTTCCGCGATCCCCTGCAGCCTCTAGGTGAGTTGTAACTACTCTGTGCCCACTCCCCCCGCTGCTGTGCCTATGCTGGAGGAACCTACCTATCTAACATATACTGGGGGGCAGCTACCTATCTAACCTATACTGGGGAGCACCTACCTATCTAACCTATACTGGGGAGCACCTACCTATCTAACCTATACTGGGGGCACCTACCTATATAACCTATACTTGGGGCACCTACCTATATAACCTATACTTGGGGCACCTACCTATCTAACCTATACTGGGGGCACCTACCTATATAACCTATACTTGGGGCACCTACCTATCTAACCTATACTGGGGGCACCTACCTATCTAACCTATACTGGGGGGCAGCTACCTATCTAACCTATACTGGGGGGCAGCTACCTATCTAACCTATACTCGGGGAACCTACCTGTCAAACCTATACTGGGGGCACCTACTTATCTAACCTATACTGGGGCACCTACCTACCTATCTAACCTATACTGGGGCACCTACCTATCTAACCTATACTGGGGGCACCTACTTATCTAACCTATACTCGGGGCACCTACCTATGTAACCAATACTGGGGGCACCTACTTATCTAACCTATACTGCGGCACCTACTTATCTAACCTATACTGGGGGCACCTACTTATCTAATCTATACTGGGGGCACCTACTTATCTAACCCATACTGGGGGCACCTACTTATCTAACCTATACTCGGGGAACCTACCTATCAAACCTATACTGCGGGCACCTACTTATCTAACCTATACTGTGGCACCTACCTATCTAACCTATACTGGGGGCACCTACCTATGTAACCTATACTCGGGGCACCTACCTATGTAACCTATACTGAGGGCACCTACTTATCTAACCTATACTGCGGCACCTACCTATCTAACCTATACTGGGGGCACCTACTTAGCTAACCTATACTGGGGGCACCTACCTATCTAACCTATACTGGGGGCACCTACCTATCTAACCTATACTGGGGGCACCTACTTAGCTAACCTATACTGGGGGCACCTACCTATCTAACCTATACTGGGGGCACCTACCTATCTAACCTATACTGGGGCACCTACTTAGCTAACCTATACTGGGGGCACCTACTTAGCTAACCTATACTGGGGGCACCTACCTATGTAACCTATACTCGGGGCACCTACCTATGTAACCTATACTGGAGGCACCTACCTATCTATCCTATACTGGGGGCACCTACCTGTCTAACCTATACTCGGGGCACCTACCTATCTAACCTACAGTATAATAGGGGCACCCACCTATCTAACATACAGGTCCTTCTCAAAAAATTATCATATTGTGATAAAGTTCATTATTTTCTGTAATGTACTGATAAACATTAGACTTTCATATATTTTAGATTCATTACACACAACTGAAGTAGTTCAAGCCTTTTATTGTTTTAATATTGATGATTTTGGCATACAGCTCATGAAAACCCCAAATTCATATCTCAAAAAATTAGCATATTTCATCCGACCAATAAAAGAAAAGTGTTTTTAAAACAAGAAAAGTCAACCTTCAAATAATTATGTTCAGTTATGCCCTCAATACTTGGTCGGGAATCCTTTTGCAGAAATGACTGCTTCACTGCGGCGTGGCATGGAGGCAATCAGCCTGTGGCACCGCTCAGGTGTTATGGAGGCCCAGGATACTTCAATGCGGCGTGGCATGGAGGCAATCAGCCTGTGGCACTGCTCAGGTGTTATGGAGGCCCAGGATGCTTCGATAGCGGCCTTAAGCTCATCCAGAGAGTTGGGTCTTGCGTCTCTCAACTTTCTCTTCACAATATCCCACAGATTCTCTATGGGGTTCAGGTCAGGAGAGTTGGCAAGCCAATTGAGCACAGTAATACCATGGTCAGTAAACCATTTACCAGTGGTTTTGGCACTGAGCAGGTGCCAGGTCGTGCTGAAAAATGAAATCTTCATCTCCATAAAGCTTTTCAGCAGATGGAAGCATGAAGTGCTCCAAAATCTCCTGATAGCTAGCTGCATTGACCCTGCCCTTGATAAAACACAGTGGACCAACACCAGCAGCTGACATGGCACCTCAGACCATCACTGACTGTGGGTACTTGACACTGGACTTCAGACATTTTGGCATTTCCCTCTCCCCAGTCTTTCTCCAGACTCTGGCACCTTGATTTCCGAATGACATGTAAAAGTTGCTTTTATCCGAAAAAAGTACTTTGGACCACAGAGCAACAGTCCAGTGCTGCTTCTCTGTAGCCCAGGTCAGGCGCTTCTGCCGCTGTTCCTGGTTCAAAAGTGGCTTGACCTGGGGAATGCAGCACCTGTAGCCCATTTCCTGCACACGCCTGTACACGGTGGCTCTGGATGTTTCTACTCCAGACTCAGTCCACTGCTTCCACAGGTCCCCCAAGGTCTGGAATCGGTCTTTCTCAACAATCTTCCTCGGGGTTCGGTCACCTCTTCTCTTTGTGCAGCGTTTTCTGCCACACTTTTTCCTTCCCACAGACTTCCCACTGAGGTGCCTTGATACAGCACTCTGGGAACAGACTATTCGTTCAGAAATTTCTTTCTGTGTCTTACCCTCTTGCTTGAGGGTGTCAATGATGGCCTTCTGGACAGCAGTCAGGTCGGCAGTCTTACTCATGATTGCGGTTTTGAGTAATGAACCAGGCTGGGAGTTTTTAAAGCCTCAGGAATCTTTTGCAGGTATTTAGAGTTAATTAGTTGATTCAGATGATTAGGTTAATAGCTCGTTTAGAGGACCTTTTCATGATATGCTAATTTTTTGAGATAGGAAATTTGGGTTTTCATGAGCTGTATGCCAAAATCATCAATATTAAAACAATAAAAGGCTTGAACTACTTCAGTTGTGTGTAATGAATCTAAAATATATGAAAGTCTAATGTTTATCACTACATTACAGAAAATAATGAACTTTATCACAATATGCTAATTTTGTTGAGAAGGATCTGTACTGGGGGTCACACATGTCAGGCTGTCTATACTGGGGGGCACCTACCTATCTATCCTATACTGGGGGAACCTACCTACCTAACCTATACAGGGGGTCACACATGTCAGGCTGTCTATACTGGGGGGCACCTACCTATCTATCCTATACTACTGGAACCTACCTACCTAACCTATACTGGGGGTCACAGATGTCAGGCTGTCTATACTGGGGGGCACCTACCTATCTAACCTATACTGGGAGCACCTACCTATCTAACCTATACTGGGGCACCTACCTATCTAACCTAAACTGGGGGGCACCTACCTACCTAACCTATACTGGGGGTCACAGATGTCAGGCTGTCTATACTGGGGGGCACCTACCTATCTAACCTATACTGGGGGGCACCTACCTATCTATCCTATACTGGGGGGCACCTACCTATCTAACCTATACAGGGGGTCACACATGTCAGGCTGTCTATACTGGGGGGCACCTACCTATCTATCCTATACTGGGGGAACCTACCTACCTAACCTATACTTGGGGTCACAGATGTCAGGCTGTCTATACTGGGGGGCACCTACCTATCTAACCTATACTGGGAGCACCTACCTATCTAACCTATACTGGGGCACCTACCTATCTAACCTAAACTGGGGGGCACCTACCTACCTAACCTATACTGGGGGTCACAGATGTCAGGCTGTCTATACTGGGGGGCACCTACCTATCTAACCTATACTGGGGGGCACCTACCTATCTATCCTATACTGGGGGAATCTACCTACCTAACCTATACTGGGGGTCACAGATGGTAGGCTGTCTATACTGGGGGGCACCTACCTATCTATCCTATACTGGGGGGCACCTACCTATCTATCCTATACTGGGGGCACCTACCTATCTAACCTATACTGGGGGTCACAGATGTCAGGCTGTCTATACTGGGGGGCACCTACCTATCTAACCTATACTGGGGGGCACCTACCTATCTAACCTATACTGGGGGGCACCTACCTATCCTATACTGGGGGAACCTACCTACCTAACCTATACAGGGGGTCACAGATGTCAGGCTGTCTATACTGGGGGGCACCTACCTATCTAACCTATACTGGGGGGCACCTACCTATCTAACCTATACTGGGGGGCACCTACCTATCTAACCTATACTGGGGGGCACCTACCTATCTAACCTATACTGGGGGGCACCTACCTATCTATCCTATACTGGGGGAACCTACCTACCTAACCTATACAGGGGGTCACAGATGTCAGGCTGTCTATACTGGGGGGCACCTACCTATCTAACCTATACTGGGGGGCACCTACCTATCTAACCTATACTGGGGGGCACCTACCTATCTAACCTATACTGGGGGGCACCTACCTATATAACCTATACTTGGGGCACCTACCTATCTAACCTATACTGGGGGCACCTACCTATCTAACCTATACTGGGGGGCACCTACCTATCTATCCTATACTGGGGGGCACCTACCTATCTATCCTATACTGGGGGGCAGCTACCTAATCTAACCTGTACTGGGGGGCAGCTACCTATCTAACCTATACTGGGGGGCACCTACCTATCTATCCTATACTGGGGGCACCTACCTATCTAACCTATACTGGGGGTCACAGATGTCAGGCTGTCTATACTGGGGGGCACCTACCTATCTAACCTATACTGGGGGGCACCTACCTATCTAACCTATACTGGGGGGCACCTACCTATCCTATACTGGGGGAACCTACCTACCTAACCTATACAGGGGGTCACAGATGTCAGGCTGTCTATACTGGGGGGCACCTACCTATCTAACCTATACTGGGGGGCACCTACCTATCTAACCTATACTGGGGGGCACCTACCTATCTAACCTATACTGGGGGGCACCTACCTATCTAACCTATACTGGGGGGCACCTACCTATCTATCCTATACTGGGGGAACCTACCTACCTAACCTATACAGGGGGTCACAGATGTCAGGCTGTCTATACTGGGGGGCACCTACCTATCTAACCTATACTGGGGGGCACCTACCTATCTAACCTATACTGGGGGGCACCTACCTATCTAACCTATACTGGGGGGCACCTACCTATATAACCTATACTTGGGGCACCTACCTATCTAACCTATACTGGGGGCACCTACCTATCTAACCTATACTGGGGGGCACCTACCTATCTATCCTATACTGGGGGGCACCTACCTATCTATCCTATACTGGGGGGCAGCTACCTAATCTAACCTGTACTGGGGGGCAGCTACCTATCTAACCTATACTGGGGGGCACCTACCTATCTATCCTATACTGGGGGGCAGCTACCTATCTATCCTATACTGGGGGGCAGCTACCTAATCTAACCTGTACTGGGGGGCAGCTACCTAATCTAACCTGTACTGGGGGGCAGCTACCTATCTAACCTATACTGGGGGGCACCTACCTATCTAACCTATACTGAGGGACAGCTACCTAATCTAACCTATACTGGGGGGCACCTACCTATCTATCCTATACTGGGGGCACCTACCTATCTATCCTATACTGGGGGCACCTACCTATCTATCCTATACTGGGGGGCAGCTACCTATCTATCCTATACTGGGGGGCAGCTACCTAATCTAACCTGTACTGGGGGGCAGCTACCTTCCTAACCTATACTGGGGGGCAGCTACCTATCTAACCTATACTGGGGGGCACCTACCTTCCTAACCTATACTGGGGGGCACCTACCTTCCTAACCTATACTGGGGGGCACCTACCTATCTAACCTATACTGGGGGTCACCTACCTAATCTATCCTATACTGGGGGCACCTACCTACCTTCCTAACCTATACTGGGGGGCACCTACCTATCTAACCTATACTGGGGGCACCTACCTATCTAACCTATACTGGGGGGCATCTACCTATCTATCCTATACTGGGGGTCACAGATGTCAGGCTGTCTATACTGGGGGCACCTACCTATCTATCCTATACTGGGGGGCACCTACCTATCTATCCTATACTGGGGGGCACCTACCTATCTATCCTATACTGGGGGAATCTACCTACCTAACCTATACTGGGAGCACCTACCTATCTAACCTATACTGGGGCACCTACCTATCTAACCTAAACTGGGGGGCACCTACCTACCTAACCTATACTGGGGGTCACAGATGTCAGGCTGTCTATACTGGGGGGCACCTACCTATCTAACCTATACTGGGGGGCACCTACCTATCTATCCTATACTGGGGGGCACCTACCTATCTAACCTATACAGGGGGTCACACATGTCAGGCTGTCTATACTGGGGGGCACCTACCTATCTATCCTATACTGGGGGAACCTACCTACCTAACCTATACTTGGGGTCACAGATGTCAGGCTGTCTATACTGGGGGGCACCTACCTATCTAACCTATACTGGGAGCACCTACCTATCTAACCTATACTGGGGCACCTACCTATCTAACCTAAACTGGGGGGCACCTACCTACCTAACCTATACTGGGGGTCACAGATGTCAGGCTGTCTATACTGGGGGGCACTTACCTATCTAACCTATACTGGGGGGCACCTACCTATCTATCCTATACTGGGGGAATCTACCTACCTAACCTATACTGGGGGTCACAGATGGTAGGCTGTCTATACTGGGGGGCACCTACCTATCTATCCTATACTGGGGGGCACCTACCTATCTATCCTATACTGGGGGCACCTACCTATCTAACCTATACTGGGGGTCACAGATGTCAGGCTGTCTATACTGGGGGGCACCTACCTATCTAACCTATACTGGGGGGCACCTACCTATCTAACCTATACTGGGGGGCACCTACCTATCCTATACTGGGGGAACCTACCTACCTAACCTATACAGGGGGTCACAGATGTCAGGCTGTCTATACTGGGGGGCACCTACCTATCTAACCTATACTGGGGGGCACCTACCTATCTAACCTATACTGGGGGGCACCTACCTATCTAACCTATACTGGGGGGCACCTACCTATCTAACCTATACTGGGGGGCACCTACCTATCTATCCTATACTGGGGGAACCTACCTACCTAACCTATACAGGGGGTCACAGATGTCAGGCTGTCTATACTGGGGGGCACCTACCTATCTAACCTATACTGGGGGGCACCTACCTATCTAACCTATACTGGGGGGCACCTACCTATCTAACCTATACTGGGGGGCACCTACCTATATAACCTATACTTGGGGCACCTACCTATCTAACCTATACTGGGGGCACCTACCTATCTAACCTATACTGGGGGGCACCTACCTATCTATCCTATACTGGGGGGCACCTACCTATCTATCCTATACTGGGGGGCAGCTACCTAATCTAACCTGTACTGGGGGGCAGCTACCTATCTAACCTATACTGGGGGGCACCTACCTATCTATCCTATACTGGGGGGCAGCTACCTATCTATCCTATACTGGGGGGCAGCTACCTAATCTAACCTGTACTGGGGGGCAGCTACCTAATCTAACCTGTACTGGGGGGCAGCTACCTATCTAACCTATACTGGGGGGCACCTACCTATCTAACCTATACTGAGGGACAGCTACCTAATCTAACCTATACTGGGGGGCACCTACCTATCTATCCTATACTGGGGGCACCTACCTATCTATCCTATACTGGGGGCACCTACCTATCTATCCTATACTGGGGGGCAGCTACCTATCTATCCTATACTGGGGGGCAGCTACCTAATCTAACCTGTACTGGGGGGCAGCTACCTTCCTAACCTATACTGGGGGGCAGCTACCTATCTAACCTATACTGGGGGGCACCTACCTTCCTAACCTATACTGGGGGGCACCTACCTTCCTAACCTATACTGGGGGGCACCTACCTATCTAACCTATACTGGGGGTCACCTACCTAATCTATCCTATACTGGGGGCACCTACCTACCTTCCTAACCTATACTGGGGGGCACCTACCTATCTAACCTATACTGGGGGCACCTACCTATCTAACCTATACTGGGGGGCATCTACCTATCTATCCTATACTGGGGGTCACAGATGTCAGGCTGTCTATACTGGGGGCACCTACCTATCTATCCTATACTGGGGGGCACCTACCTATCTATCCTATACTGGGGGGCACCTACCTATCTATCCTATACTGGGGGAATCTACCTACCTAACCTATACTGGGGGTCACAGATGTCAGGCTGTCTATACTGGGGGCAGCTACCTATCTATCCTATACTGGGGGACACCTACCTATCTATCCTATACTGGGGGAATCTACCTACCTAACCTATACTGGGGGTCACAGATGTCAGGCTGTCTATACTGGGGGGCACCTACCTATCTATCCTATACTGGGGGGCACCTACCTATCTAACCTATACTGGGGGTCACAGATGTCAGGCTGTCTATACTGGGGGGCACCTACCTATCTAACCTATACTGGGGGGCACCTACCTATCTATCCTATACTGGGGGGCACCTACCTAATCTAACCTGTACTGGGGGGCAGCTACCTATCTAACCTATACTGGGGGCACCTACCTATCTATCCTATACTGGGGGCACCTACCTATCTAACCTATGCAAGGGGGCAGCTACCTATCTATCCTATACTGGGGGCACCTACCTATCTATCCTATACTGGGGGCACCTACCTATCTATCCTATACTGGGGGTCACAGATGTCAGGCTGTCTATACTGCGGTCACCTATTCCTGGCTTCAGGAGGGAGGGGTATGAGTTGTACTCCCTGCCCTGGAAGCTGCAGCAATGATCTGCTGATATTCAGCATTGGGCCCCTTAGTTTGGGAGGGCAGAGGGCAGCAAGGGTCACATGGTTGCAGGAGAGGCGGATCCCCTTGAGAACTGGACAGTGATGCTGACGTCACTGGGGGCGGGGTCAGAGCTGCTGACAGATAAATGCATACACTGGAAGTTTCCACGCTTATTACACCGGGGAGGAGCCGCCGGAGGTGCGCTGAAGCGCACAAAGGGTTAACAGACGTCATCCTGAGTGACAGGAGGCGTGCCGGTGGGCCGAGTAGTGTGTTGCGTGCTGACGCAGAAGACCTCCTCACAACCACCAATCCCTGAACTACATCTCCCGACAGCGCTCAGGCGACTATGTACGTGTGATGACGTCAGACGCAGCTCGGGTTCCTGTTGGCTGCGGGTTTCCGCCAATGAGCAGCCGCGCGTGGAAGCCTCTCGGCCAATCAGAAGTCTGTTGCCGTCTCGCGCTGGTATTTTTAGCTGCGCTCCTCTCAGCAGATCCTAGCGGCGGGTGGAGAAAATAGTCCCTGACAGCTGCGGGGGGAGGGGCTTAAAGGGACCGCGGCCCCCAAATGTCATATCAGGGGGTGCAGCTGCCATTTATGTATCAGGGGTGCTGCTGCCATTTATATATCAGGAGGTGCTGCTGCCATTTATATATCAGGAGGTGCTGCTGCCATTTATATATCAGGAGGTGCTGCTGCCATTTATATATCAGGGGGTGCAGCTGCCATTTATATATCAGGGGGTCTCTGCTGCCATTTATATATCAGGGGTGCAGCTGCCATTTATATATCAGGGGGTGCTGCTGCCATTTATATATCAGGGGGTGCTGCTGTCATTTATATATCAGGGGGTCTCTGCTGCTATTTATATATCAGGGGGTGCTGCTGTCATTTATATATCAGGAGGTGCTGCTGCCATTTATATATCAGGGGGTGCTGCTGCCATTTATATATCGGGGTGCTGCTGCCATTTATATATATCAGGGGGTGCTGCTGCCATTTATATATCAGGGGATAACTGCTGCCATTTATATATCAGGGGGTGCAGCTGCCATTTATATATCAGGGGGTCTCTGCTGCTATTTATATATCAGGGGGTGCTGCTGTCATTTATATATCAGGAGGTGCTGCTGCCATTTATATATCAGGGGGTGCTGCTGCCATTTATATATCAGGGGGTGCAGCTGCCATTTATATATCAGGGGGTCTCTGCTGCCATTTATATATCAGGGGTGCAGCTGCCATTTATATATCAGGAGGTGCTGCTGCCATTTTTATATCAGGGGGTGCTGCTGCCATTTGTATATCAGGAGGTGCTGCTGCCATTTTTATATCAGGGGGTGCTGCTGCCATTTGTATATCAGGGGGTGACTGCTGCCATTTATATATCAGGGGGTGACTGCTGCCATTTATATATCAGGGGGTGCTGCTGCCATTTATATATCAGGGGGTGCAGCTGCCATTTATATATCAGGGGTGCTGCTGACATTTATATATCAGGGGGTGGAGCTGCCATTTATATATCAGGGGTGCTGCTGCCATTTATATATCAGGAGGTGCTGCTGCCATTTATATATCAGGGGGTGCTGCTGCCATTTATATATCAGGAGGTGCTGCTGCCATTTATATATCAGGGGGTGCAGCTGCCATTTATATATCAGGGGGTCTCTGCTGCCATTTATATATCAGGGGTGCAGCTGCCATTTATATATCAGGGGGTGCTGCCATTTATATATCAGGGGGTGCAGCTGCCATTTATATATCAGGGGATAACTGCTGCCATTTATATATCAGGGGGTGCAGCTGCCATTTATATATCAGGGGGTCTCTGCTGCTATTTATATATCAGGGGGTGCTGCTGTCATTTATATATCAGGAGGTGCTGCTGCCATTTATATATCAGGGGGTGCTGCTGCCATTTATATATCGGGGTGCTGCTGCCATTTATATATATCAGGGGGTGCTGCTGCCATTTATATATCAGGGGGTGCTGCTGTCATTTATATATCAGGAGGTACTGCTGCCATTTATATATCAGGGGGTGCTGCTGCCATTTATATATCAGGGGGTGCTGCTGCCATTTATATATCAGGAGGTGCTGCTGCCATTTATATATCAGGGGTGCTGCTGCCATTTATATATCAGGGGGTGCTGCTGCCATTTATATATCAGGAGGTGCTGCTGCCATTTATATATCAGGGGGTGCAGCTGCCATTTATATATCAGGGGTGCTGCTGTCATTTATATATCAGGGGGTCTCTGCTGCCATTTATATATCAGGGGGTGCTGCTGCCATTTATATATCAGGGGGTGCAGCTGCCATTTATATATCAGGGGGTCTCTGCTGCCATTTATATATCGGGGTGCTTCTGCCATTTATATATCAGGAGGTGCTGCTGCCATTTATATATCAGGGGGTGCTGCTGCCATTTATATATCAGGGGGTGCTGCTGCCATTTATATATCAGGGGTGCTGCTGTCATTTATATATCAGGGGGTGCTTCTGCCATTTATATATCAGGGGGTGCTGCTGCCATTTATATATCAGGGGGTGACTGCTGCCATTTATATATCAGGGGGTGCTGCTACCATTTATATATCAGGGGGTGCTGCTGCCATTTATATATCAGGAGGTGCTGCTGCCATTTATATATCAGGGGGTGCTGCTGTCATTTATATATCAGGGGGTGCTTCTGCCATTTATATATCAGGAGGTGCTGCTGCCATTTATATATCAGGGGGTGCTGCTGCCATTTATATATCAGGGGGTGCTTCTGCCATTTATATATCAGGGGGTGCTGCTGCCATTTATATATCAGGGGGGTGCTGCTGCCATTTATATATCAGGGGGTGCTGCTGCTATTTATATATCAGGGGTTGCTGCTGCCATTTATATATCAGGGGGTCTCTGCTGCCATTTATATATCAGGGGGTGCTGCTGCTATTTATATATCAGGGGGTGCTGCTGCCATTTATATATCAGGGGGAGCTTCTGCCATTTATATATCAGGGGGTGCTGCTGCCATTTATATATCAGGGGGTGCAGCTGCCATTTATATATCAGGGGGTGCAGCTGCCATTTATATATCAGGGGTGCTGCTGACATTTATATATCAGGGGGTGGAGCTGCCATTTATATATCAGGGGTGCTGCTGCCATTTATATATCAGGAGGTGCTGCTGCCATTTATATATCAGGGGGTGCTGCTGCCATTTATATATCAGGGGGTGCTGCTGCCATTTATATATCAGGGGTGCTGCTGCCATTTATATATCAGGGGGTGCTGCTGCCATTTATATATCAGGGGGTTCTGCTGCCATTTATATATCAGGGGTGCTGCTGCCATTTATATATCAGGGGGTGCTGCTGCCATTTATATATCAGGAGGTGCTGCTGCCATTTATACATCAGGGGGTGCTGCTGCCATTTATATATCAGGGGTGCTGCTGCCATTTATATATCAGGGGTGCTGCTGCCATTTATATATCAGGGGGTGGAGCTGCCGTTTATATATCAGGGGTGCTGCTGCCATTTATATATCAGGGGGTGCTGCTGCCATTTATATATCAGGAGGTGCTGCTGCCATTTATATATCAGGGGGTGCTGCTGCCATTTATATATCAGGGGGTGCTGCTGCCATTTATATATCAGGGGTGCTGCTGCCATTTATATATCAGGGGGTGCTGCTGCCATTTATATATCAGGGGGTGCTGCTGCCATTTATATATCAGGGGTGCTGCTGCCATTTATATATCAGGGGTGCTGCTGCCATTTATATATCAGGGGGTGCTGCTGCCATTTATATATCAGGGGGTGCTACTGCCATTTATATATCAGGGGGTGCTGCTGCCATTTATATATCAGGGGGGTGCTGCTGCCATTTATATATCAGGGGTGCTGCTGCCATTTATATATCAGGGGGAGCTGCTGCCATTTATATATCAGGAGGTGCTGCTGCCATTTATATATCAGGGGGTGGAGCTGCTATTTATATATCAGGGGGTGCTGCTGTCATTTATATATCGGGGTGCTGCTGACATTTATATATCAGGGGGTGCAGCTGCCATTTATATATCAGGGGGTGCTGCTGCCATTTATATATCAGGGGGTGCTGCTGCCATTTATATATCAGGAGGTGCTGCTGCCATTTATATATCAGGGGGTGCTACTGCCATTTATATATCAGGGGGTGCTGCTGCCATTTATATATCAGGGGTGCTGCTGCCATTTATATATCAGGGGGAGCTGCTGCCATTTATATATCAGGAGGTGCTGCTGCCATTTATATATCAGGGGTGCTGCTGCTATTTATATATCAGGGGGTGCTGCTGTCATTTATATATCGGGGTGCTGCTGACATTTATATATCGGGGTGGAGCTGCCATTTATATATCAGGGGGTGCTGCTGCCATTTATATATCAGGGGGTGCTGCTGCCATTTATATATCAGGAGGTGCTGCTGCCATTTATATATCAGGGGTGCTGCTGCCATTTATATATCAGGGGGTGCTGCTGCCATTTATATATCAGGGGGTGCTGCTGCCATTTATATATCAGGAGGTGCTGCTGCCATTTATATATCAGGGGGTGCAGCTGCCATTTATATATCAGGGGGTGCTGCTGTCATTTATATATCAGGAGGTACTGCTGCCATTTATATATCAGGGGGTGCTGCTGCCATTTATATATCAGGGGGTGCTGCTGCCATTTATATATCAGGAGGTGCTGCTGCCATTTATATATCAGGGGTGCTGCTGCCATTTATATATCAGGGGGTGCTGCTGCCATTTATATATCAGGGGGTGCTGCTGCCATTTATATATCAGGAGGTGCTGCTGCCATTTATACATCAGGGGGTGCTGCTGCCATTTATATATCAGGGGGTGCTGCTGCCATTTATATATCAGGGGTGCTGCTGCCATTTATACATCAGGGGGTGCTGCTGCCATTTATATATCAGGGGTGCTGCTGCCATTTATATATCAGGGGTGCTGCTGCCATTTATATATCAGGGGGTGCTGCTGCCATTTATATATCAGGGGGTGCTGCTGCTATTTATATATCAGGGGTTGCTGCTGCCATTTATATATCAGGGGGTCTCTGCTGCCATTTATATATCAGGGGGTGCTGCTGCTATTTATATATCAGGGGGTGCTGCTGCCATTTATATGTCGGGGGTGCTGCTGCCATTTATATATCAGGGGTGCTGCTGCCATTTTTATATCAGGGGGTGCTGCTGCCATTTATATATCAGGGGGTGACTGCTGCCATTTATATATCAGGGGGTGCTGCTGCCATTTATATATCAGGGGGGTGCTGCTGCCATTTATATATCAGGGGGTGCTGCTGCCATTTATATATCAGGGGGTGACTGCTGCCATTTATATATCAGGGGGTGCTGCTGCCATTTATATATCAGGGGGGTGCTGCTGCCATTTATATATCAGGGGTGCTGCTGCCATTTATATATCAGGGGGGTGCTGCTGCCATTTATATATCAAGGGTGCTTCTGCCATTTATATATCAGGGGGTCTCTGCTGCCATTTATATATCAGGGGTGCAGCTGCCATTTATATATCAGGGGGTGCAGCTGCCATTTATATATCAGGGGGTCTCTGCTGCCATTTATATATCAGGGGGTGCAGCTGCCATTTATATATCAGGGGGTGCTTCTGCCATTTATATATCAGGGGGTGCAGCTGTCATTTATATATCAGGAGGTAATGCTGCCATTTATATATCAGGGGGTGCTGCTGCCATTTATATATCAGGGGGTGCTGCTGCCATTTATATATCAGGGGGTGCTGCCATTTGTATATCAGGGGGTGCTGCTGCCATTTGTATATCAGGGGGTGACTGCTGCCATTTATATATCAGGGGGTGACTGCTGCCATTTATATATCAGGGGGTGCTGCTGCCATTTATATATCAGGGGGGTGCTGCTGCCATTTATATATCAGGGGGGTGCTGCTGCCATTTATATATCAGGGGTGCTGCTGCCATTTATATATCAGGGGGTGACTGCTGCCATTTATATATCAGGGGGTGCTGCTGCCATTTATATATCAGGGGGGTGCTGCTGCCATTTATATATCAGGGGTGCTGCTGCCATTTATATATCAGGGGGGTGCTGCTGCCATTTATATATCAGGGGGTGCTGCTGTCATTTATATATCAGGGGGTGCTGCTGTCATTTATATATCAGGGGGGTGCTGCTGCCATTTATATATCAAGGGTGCTTCTGCCATTTATATATCAGGGGGGTGCTGCTGCCATTTATATATCAGGGGTGCTGCTGCCATTTATATATCAGGGGGTGACTGCTGCCATTTATATATCAGGGGGTGCTGCTGCCATTTATATATCAGGGGGGTGCTGCTGCCATTTATATATCAGGGGTGCTGCTGCCATTTATATATCAGGGGGGTGCTGCTGCCATTTATATATCAAGGGTGCTTCTGCCATTTATATATCAGGGGGTCTCTGCTGCCATTTATATATCAGGGGTGCTGCTGCCATTTATATATCAGGGGGTGCAGCTGCCATTTATATATCAGGGGGTGCAGCTGCCATTTATATATCAGGGGGTGCTTCTGCCATTTATATATCAGGGGGTGCAGCTGCCATTTATATATCAGGAGGTACTGCTGTCATTTATATATCAGGAGGTACTGCTGCCATTTATATATCAGGGGGTGCTGCTGCCATTTATATATCAGGGGGTGACTGCTGCCATTTATACATCAGGGGTGTTACTGCTGCCATTTATATATCAGGGGTGCTGCTGCCATTTATATATCAGGGGTCTCTGCTGCCATTTATATATCAGGGGGTGCAGCTGCCATTTATATATCAGGGGCTGCAGCTGCCATTTATATATCAGGGGTGTTGATTCTATTTATATATCTTGGGATATCAGGGGGTGCTGCAGCCATTTATATAGGAGACTAGCTGATGACCTGGCGTTGCCCGGGTATGTATTTGGCTGCTGGTTGCTCTGCCCACTTTTTCTAACCCCAACACACAAACACTCTATGACCAAGTTTATGAGCTTTGGGATCCTTGGCATCAATCATTTGTACATTCCCATAGAAATTAAACAAATCTGATTGGCTGTTTGTGGATCCGCCCCTCTCTATCATTTGAGCCCCCAATGACCAACTGTAGCAGATTTGAGGCAGCAATTTAAATATTCCCCTTGAAAGTCAACAGCTGAATTTTGATTGGCATTTTTAGGATTCACCCACTTTTCTGAATATTAATCTCAGTCACCCAGTAACCAACTGTGTAAAGTTTGGGAACCCTGCCATTAACAGTGAAGAAAGGCTGCAGTTTACATTTTCCCAGGGAAATCTGTTTTTGGCTCCACCCACTTTTTGTAACCTGGACACACAGTCACTCAATGATCAAGTTTGTGAGCTTCCGGGTTCCTGGCATCAAAATTGTGTGAATGGAAGCAGTTTATCCAGCAAAGAAATCTGATTGGCTGTTTGTGGCTCCGCCCCTTTAGTGAATTTGAACCCCAGTCACTTAAAGAGGAACTCCGGTGAAAATAATGTAATAAAAAGTGCTTCATTTTTATAATAATTATGAATAAATGATTTAGTCATTGTTTGCCCATTGTAAAATCTTTTAAATCCCTGATTTACATTCTGACATTTATCACATGGTGACATTTTTACTGCTGGCAGGTGATGTAGCTGCTACTTGCTTTTTTGGCAGTTGGAAACGGCTGTAAACAGCTATTTCCCACAATGCAGCAAGGTTCACAGACAGGAAACTACCAAGAGTACGTACTCAGAGTTTCCTGTGGGAGGGGTTTCACCACAATATCAGTCATACAGCGCCCCCTGATGGTCTGTTTGTGAAAAGGAATAGATTTCTCATGTAAAAGGGGGTATCAGCTACTGATTGGGATAAAGTTCAATTCTTGGTCGGAGTTTCTCTTTAACGACCAACTGTAGCAAGTTTGAAGCCTCTGCCATTAACAGTTTAAGGATGGCAAAGTTTCAATATTCCCCATGAAAATAAATAGGTGAATTTTGATTGGCTCTTGTAGGCTCCACCTACTTTTCTGAATATTAATCCCAGTCACCGAGTGACCCACTGTGCGAAGTTTGAGAACCCTGCCATTAACAGTGTAAGAATGGCTGCAGTTTATATTTTCCCATGTAAAAAGTTAGTAGTTTTTGGCTCCGCCCACTATTTCTAACCTTGACACACAGTCACTCAAAGACCAAGTTTATGAGCTGTGGGATCCTTGGCATTATTAACTTGCATTTTCCCATTGAAATTAAACAAATCTGATTGGCTGTTTGTAGCCCGCCGGCTTTTCAGAATTTTAACCCCAGTCTGCCAGTGACTGACTGTATTATTATTATTATTATTATTATTATTATTTATTTTTATATATTATTTATATATATTATATTATTATTTAGTATTTATATAGCGCCGACATATTACACAGCACTGTACAGTGTGTATATATATATATATATATATCTTGTCACTAACTGTCCCCTGGAGGAGCTCACAATCTAATCCATACCATTGCCATATGTCTATATTATGTAGTGTAAGTACTGTAGTCTAGGGCCAATTTTAGGGGGAGCCAATTAACTTATCTGTATGTTTTTGGAATGTGAGAGGAAACCGGAGTACCCGGAGGAAACCCACGCAGACACCGAGAGAACATACAAACTCTTTGCAGATAGTGCCCTGGCTGGGATTCGAACCAGGGACCCAGCGCTGCAAGGCGAGAGAGCTAACCACTACGCCACCGTGCTGCCCATGTGTACCAAATTTAAGGCCTCTGCCATTACCGCTAGTGTTTTGTGGGAGTGATTTTTCCGCGATTATCACGGAAAAATCACTGAACAAAGTAGCGTTTTGGGAGCGATCAGCTGTTCTATACATGCTAATCACGATCATTAAAGAATCGCCACCAAAACGCTGCAGGTAACGCGTTTGCGATTATCGCTAATAGCAAAACACCCGCGATCATCACAGTGAGAACACTGCCATAGGGTAACGTGTGCTAAGCGGTTTTAAAAACTGCTAGCGGTTTGCGGTGAGTGGGAATCACGCGATTCCCGCTCAGATGTGAACTGGGCCTTTTACACAGGATCAAACACACTCCATTAACTAATTCACCCCCAAGGGTTTTTACCCTAACGGACCAGAGCAATTTTCACCTGTCAGTGCTCCTCCCTTTTATTCCCTAATAACTTTATTACTACTTGTCACAAGAAAATGATCTATACCTCGTTTTTTTTCGCCACCAATTAGGCTTTCTGTGGGTAGTACATTTTGCTAAGAATTATTTTATTCTAAATGCGTTTTTATTGAGAAAAAGAAAATAATGGAAAAAATTCATTATTTCTCAGTTTTCGGCCATTATAGATTTAAAATTAAACGTTTTCCTGTGGATAAAACCAACACATTTTATTTGCCCAGTTGTCCCGATTATTAACCCGTTTAAATGATGTCCCTATCACAATGTACTTTGGTAATGTAAGTTATTCATTTTATTAGTATTGTGTAAGTATGTATGTGCCTGTATGTGTAATTTTACTTTTTGGCCACAAGATGGCGCTAGTGAACACTTTCCCATTATAGGAAGTGTTCACTTTTTTTTTCTACATTACACTGTGACGGCTTCCTGTTTTATGATTGGATGTGACCGCTAATCGCGGTCACGTTTATTCATTCCAGGCATTGCGATTGGGTAGAGGACCAATCGCTGAACACGGAATCCCGACGGAAACGGCGGCGGGAGCGGCGCACACAAGTGTGGAGCGGCGGCGGGAACACGCAATGTATTAAAACGTGCTGTTGCCATTCACAGGCTCAAACATGAAGTTTTAATTCGCTACAATGTCAGTAAGTGGTTAAAAGCCTGCACTTTACAAGTTTGCAGCAATTCCAATTAAGCCTTTGAAGCACCCAGCACCTTTTAAATGATCAAGGTTTAATTGGACCATGCCTTGTAAGGGTTTTTTCACCTTCCTCTGGATCAACAGGGATATGTGAGGGTGCAGGCTGGTGTTGTGCCTTCCTCTGGATCAGCAGGGATATGTGAGGGAGCAGGCTGGTGTTGTGCCTTCCTCTGGATCAGCAGGGATATGTCAGGGAGCAGGCTGGTGTTGTGCCTTCCTCTGGATCAGCAGGGATATGTGAGGGTGCAGGCTGGTGTTGTGCCTTCCTCTGGATCAGCAGGGATATGTCAGGGAGCAGGCTGGTGTTGTGCCTTCCTCTGGGTCAGCAGGGATATGTGAGGGTGCAGGCTGGTGTTGTGCCTTCCTCTGGATCAGCAGGGATATGTCAGGGAGCAGGCTGGTGTTGTGCCTTCCTCTGGATCAGCAGGGATATGTGAGGGTGCAGGCTGGTGTTGTACCTTTCTCTGGATCAGCAGGGATATGTGAGGGAGCAGGCTGGTGTTGTGCCTTCCTCTGGATCAGCAGGGATATGTGAGGGAGCGGGCTGGTGTTGTGCCTTCCTCTGGATCAGCAGGGATATGTGAGGGAGCAGGCTGGTGTTGTGCCTTCCTCTGGATCACCAGGGATATGTGAGGGAGCAGGCTGGTGTTGTGCCTTCCTCTGGATCAGCAGGGATATGTGAGGGAGCAGGCTGGTGTTGTGCCTTCCTCTGGATCAGCAGGGATATGTGAGGGAGCAGGCTGGTGTTGTGCCTTCCTCTGGATCAGCAGGGATATGTGAGGGTGCAGGCTGGTGTTGTACCTTCCTCTGGATCAGCAGGGATATGTGAGGGAGCAGGCTGGTGTTGTACCTTCCTCTGGATCACCAGGGATATGTGAGGGAGCAGGCTGGTGTTGTGCCTTCTTCTGGATCAGCAGGGATATTTTGAGGGTGCAGGCTGGTGCTGTACCTTCCTCTGGATCAGCAGGGAAATGTGAGGGAGCAGGCTGGTGTTGTGCCTTCCTCTGGATCAGCAGGGATATGTGAGGGTGCAGGCTGGTGTTGTACCTTCCTCTGGATCAGCAGGGATATGTGAGGGAGCAGGCTGGTGTTGTACCTTCCTCTGGATCAGCAGGGATATGTGAGGGAGCAGGCTGGTGTTGTACCTTCCTCTGGATCAGTAGGGATATGTGAGGGAGCAGGCTGGTGTTGTGCCTTCCTCTGGATCAGTAGGGATATGTGAGGGAGCAGGCTGGTGTTGTGCCTTCCTCTGGATCAGCAGGGATATGTGAGGGTGCAGGCTGGTGTTGTACCTTCCTCTGGATCAGCAGGGATATGTGAGGGAGCAGGCTGGTGTTGTACCTTCCTCTGGATCACCAGGGATATGTGAGGGAGCAGGCTGGTGTTGTGCCTTCTTCTGGATCAGCAGGGATATTTTGAGGGAGCAGGCTGGTGCTGTACATTCCTCTGGATCAGCAGGGATATGTGAGGGAGCAGGCTGGTGTTGTGCCTTCCTCTGGATCAGCAGGGATATGTGAGGGTGCAGGCTGGTGTTGTACCTTCCTCTGGATCAGCAGGGATATGTGAGGGAGCAGGCTGGTGTTGTACCTTCCTCTGGATCAGCAGGGATATGTGAGGGAGCAGGCTGGTGTTGTACCTTCCTCTGGATCAGTAGGGATATGTGAGGGAGCAGGCTGGTGCTGTGCCTTCCTCTGGATCAGCAGGGATATGTGAGGGAGCAGGCTGGTGTTGTGCCTTCCTCTGGATCAGTAGGGATATGCGAGGGAGCAGGCTGGTGTTGTACCTTCTTCTGGATCAGCAGGGATATGTGAGGGAGCAGGCTGGTGCTGTACCTTCCTCTCGGTCAGCAGGGATATGTGAGGGTGCAGGCTGGTGTTGTGCCTTCCTCTGGATCAGCAGGGATATGTGAGGGAGCAGGCTGGTGTTGTACCTTCCACTGGATCAGCAGGGATATGTGAGGGAGCAGGCTGGTGTTGTGCCTTCCTCTGGATCAGCAGGGATATATGAGGGAGCAGGCTGGTGCTGTGCCTTCCTCTGGATCAGCAGGGTTATGTGAGGAAGCAGGCTGGTGTTGTGCCTTCCTCTGGATCAGCAGGGATATGTGAGGGTGCAGGCTGGTGTTGTACCTTCCTCTGGCTCAGCAGGGATATGTGAGGGTGCAGGCTGATGTTGTGCCTTCCTCTGGATCAGCAGGGATATATGAGGGAGCAGGCTGGTGTTGTACCTTCCTCTGGCTCAGCAGGGATATGTGAGGGAGCAGGCTGGTGTTGTACCTTCCACTGGATCAGCAGGGATATGTGAGGGAGCAGGCTGGTGTTGTGTCTTCCTCTGGATCAGCAGGGATATGTGAGGGAGCAGGCTGGTGTTGTGCCTTCCTCTGGATCAGCGGGGATATGTGAGGGTGCAGGCTGGTGGTGTGCCTTCCTCTGGATCAGCAGGGATATGTGAGGGTGCAGGCTGGTGTTGTGCCTTCCTCTGGATCAGCAGGGATATGTGAGGGAGCAGGCTGGTGTTGTGCCTTACTCTGGATCAGCAGGGATATGTGAGGGTGGAGGCTGGTGTTGTGCATTCCTCTGGATCAGCAGGAATATGTGAGGGAGCAGGCTGGTGTTGTGTCTTCCTCTGGATCAGCAGGGATATGTGAGGGAGCAGGCTGGTGGTGTGCCTTCCTCTGGATCAGCAGGGATATGTGAGGGTGCAGGCTGGTGGTGTGCCTTCCTCTGGATCAGCAGGGATATGTGAGGGAGCAGGCTGGTGTTGTGCCTTCCTCTGGATCAGCAGGGATATGTGAGGGTGCAGGCTGGTGGTGTGCCTTCCTCTGGATCAGCAGGGATATGTGAGGGAGCAGGCTGGTGTTGTGCCTTCCTCTGGATCAGCAGGGATATGTGAGGGAGCAGGCTGGTGTTGTGCCTTCCTCTGGATCAGCAGGGATATGTGAGGGTGCAGGCTGGTGTTGTGCCTTCCTCTGGATCAGCAGGGATATGTGAGGGAGCAGGCTGGTGTTGTGCCTTCATCTGGATCAGCAGGGATATGTGAGGGAGCAGGCTGGTGTTGTGCCTTCCTCTGGATCAGCAGGGATATGTGAGGGAGCAGGCTGGTGTTGTGCCTTCCTCTGGATCAGCAGGGATATGTGAGGGTGCAGGCTGGTGTTGTGCCTTCCTCTGGATCAGCAGGGATATGTGAGAGTGCAGGCTGGTGTTGTGCCTTCCTCTGGATCCGCAGGGATATGTGAGGGAGCAGGCTGGTGTTGTACCTTCCTCTGGATCAGCAGGGATATGTGAGGGTGCAGGCTGGTGTTGTGCCTTCCTCTGGATCAGCAGGGATATGTGAGGGTGCAGGCTGGTGGTGTGCATTCCTCTGGATCAGCAGGGATATGTGAGGGAGCAGGCTGGTGTTGTGCCTTCCTCTGGATCAGCAGGGATATGTGAGGGAGCAGGCTGGTGTTGTGCCTTCCTCTGGATCAGCAGGGATATGTGAGGGAGCAGGCTGGTGTTGTGCCTTCCTCTGGATCAGCAGGGATATGTGAGGGTGCAGGCTGGTGCTGTGCCTTCCTCTGGATCAGCAGGGATATGTGAGGGAGCAGGCTGGTGTACCTTCCTCTGGATCAGCAGGGATATGTGAGGGAGCAGGCTGGTGTTGTGCCTTCCTCTGGATCAGCAGGGATATGTGAGGGAGCAGGCTGGTGTTGTGCCTTCCTCTGGATCAGCAGGGATATGTGAGGGAGCAGGCTGGTGTTGTACCTTCCTCTGGATCAGCAGGGATATGTGGGGGAGCAGGCTGGTGTTGTGCCTTCCTCTGGATCAGCAGGGATATGTGAGGGAGCAGGCTGGTTTCGTGCCTTCCTCTGGATCAGCAGGGATATGTGAGGGTACAGGCTGGTGTTGTGCCTTCCTCTGGATCAGCAGGGATATGTGAGGGAGCAGGCTGGTGTTGTGCCTTCCTCTTTATCAGCAGGGATATGTGAGGGAACAGGCTGGTGTTGTGCCTTCCTCTGGATCAGCAGGGTTATGTGAGGGTGCAGGCTGATGTTGTGCCTTCCTCTGGATCAGCAGGGATATATGAGGGAGCAGGCTGGTGCTGTGCCTTCCTCTGGATCAGCAGGGATATGTGAGGGTGCAGGCTGGTGTTGTGCCTTCCTCTGGATCAGCAGGGATATATGAGGGAGCAGGCTGGTGCTGTGCCTTCCTCTGGATCAGCAGGGATATGTGAGGGAGCAGGCTGGTGTTGTACCTTCCTCTGGCTCAGCAGGGATATGTGAGGGAGCAGGCTGGTGTTGTACCTTCCACTGGATCAGCAGGGATATGTGAGGGAGCAGGCTGGTGTTGTGTCTTCCTCTGGATCAGCAGGGATATGTGAGGGAGCAGGCTGGTGGTGTGCCTTCCTCTGGATCAGCAGGGATATGTGAGGGTGCAGGCTGGTGGTGTGCCTTCCTCTGGATCAGCAGGGATATGTGAGGGAGCAGGCTGGTGTTATGCCTTCCTCTGGATCAGCAGGGATATGTGAGGGTGCAGGCTGGTGGTGTGCCTTCCTCTGGATCAGCAGGGATATGTGAGGGAGCAGGCTGGTGTTGTGCCTTCCTCTGGATCAGCAGGGATATGTGAGGGAGCAGGCTGGTGTTGTGCCTTCCTCTGGATCAGCAGGGATATGTGAGGGTGCAGGCTGGTGTTGTGCCTTCCTCTGGATCAGCAGGGATATGTGAGGGAGCAGGCTGGTGTTGTGCCTTCATCTGGATCAGCAGGGATATGTGAGGGAGCAGGCTGGTGTTGTGCCTTCCTCTGGATCAGCAGGGATATGTGAGGGAGCAGGCTGGTGTTGTGCCTTACTCTGGATCAGCAGGGATATGTGAGGGAGCAGGCTGGTGTTGTGCCTTCATCTGGATCAGCAGGGATATGTGAGGGAGCAGGCTGGTGTTGTGCCTTCCTCTGGATCAGCAGGGATATGTGAGGGTGCAGGCTGGTGTTGTGCCTTCCTCTGGATCAGCAGGGATATGTGATGGTGCAGGCTGGTGTTGTGCCTTCCTCTGGATCAGCAGGGATATGTGAGGGTGCAGGCTGGTGTTGTGCCTTCCTCTGGATCAGCAGTGATATGTGAGGGAGCAGGCTGGTGTTGTGCCTTCCTCTGGATCAGCAGGGATATGTGAGGGAGCAGGCTGGTGTTGTGCCTTCCTCTGGATCAGCAGGGATATGTGAGGGAGCAGGCTGGTGTTGTACCTTCCTCTGGATCAGCAGGGATATGTGAGGGTGCAGGCTGGTGTTGTGCCTTCCTCTGGATCAGCAGGGATATGTGAGGGTGCATGCTGGTGTTGTGCCTTCCTCTGGATCAGCAGGGATATGTGAGGGAGCAGGCTGGTGTTGTACCTTCCTCTGGATCAGCAGGGATATGTGAGGGAGCAGGCTGGTGTTGTGCCTTTCTCTGGATCAGCAGGGATATGTGAGGGAGCAGGCTGGTGTTGTGCCCTCCTCTGGATCAGCAGGGATATGTGAGGGTGCAGGCTGGTGTTGTGCCTTCCTCTGGATCCGCAGGGATATGTGAGGGAGCAGGCTGGTGTTGTACCTTCCTCTGGATCAGCAGGGATATGTGAGGGTGCAGGCTGGTGTTGTGCCTTCCTCTGGATCAGCAGGGATATGTGAGGGTGCAGGCTGGTGGTGTGCATTCCTCTGGATCAGCAGGGATATGTGAGGGAGCAGGCTGGTGTTGTGCCTTCCTCTGGATCAGCAGGGATATGTGAGGGAGCAGGCTGGTGTTGTGCCTTCCTCTGGATCAGCAGGGATATGTGAGGGAGCAGGCTGGTGTTGTGCCTTCCTCTGGATCAGCAGGGATATGTGAGGGTGCAGGCTGGTGCTGTGCCTTCCTCTGGATCAGCAGGGATATGTGAGGGAGCAGGCTGGTGTACCTTCCTCTGGATCAGCAGGGATATGTGAGGGAGCAGGCTGGTGTTGTGCCTTCCTCTGGATCAGCAGGGATATGTGAGGGAGCAGGCTGGTGTTGTGCCTTCCTCTGGATCAGCAGGGATATGTGAGGGAGCAGGCTGGTGTTGTACCTTCCTCTGGATCAGCAGGGATATGTGGGGGAGAAGGCTGGTGTTGTGCCTTCCTCTGGATCAGCAGGGATATGTGAGGGAGCAGGCTGGTGTCGTGCCTTCCTCTGGATCAGCAGGGATATGTGAGGGTACAGGCTGGTGTTGTGCCTTCCTCTGGATCAGCAGGGATATGTGAGGGAGCAGGCTGGTGTTGTGCCTTCCTCTTTATCAGCAGGGATATGTGAGGGAGCAGGCTGGTGTTGTGCCTTCCTCGGGATCAGCAGGGATATGTGAGGGAGCAGGCTGGTGTTGTACCTTCCTCTGGATCAGCAGGGATATGTGAGGGAGCAGGCTGGTGTTGTGCCTTCCTCTGGATCAGCAGGGATATGTGAGGGAGCAGGCTGGTGTTGTACCTTCCTTTGGACCAGCAGGGATATGTGAGGGAGCAGGCTGGTGTTGTGCCTTCCTCTGGATCAGCAGGGATATGTGAGGGAGCAGGCTGGTGTTGTACATTCCTCTGGATCAGCAGGGATATGTGAGTGAGCAGGCTGGTGTTGTACCTTCCTCTGGATCAGCAGGGATATGTGAGGGTGCAGGCTGGTGTTCTACCTTCCTCTGGATCAGCAGGGTTATGTGAGGGAGCAGGCTGGTGTTGTGCCTTCCTCTGGATCAGCAGGGATATGTGAGGGAGCAGGCTGGTGTTGTACCTTCCTCTGGATCAGCAGGGATATGTGAGGGAGCAGGCTGGTGTTGTGCCTTCCTGTGGATCAGCAGGGATATGTGAGGTTGCAGGCTGGTGTTGTACCTTCCTCTGGATCAGCAGGGATATGTGAGGGAGCAGGCTGGTGTTGTACCTTCCTCTGGATCAGCAGGGATATGTGTGGGAGCAGGCTGGTAATGTGCCTTCCTCTGGATCAGCAGGGATATGTGAGGGAGCAGGCTGGTGTTGTGCCTTCCTCTGGATCAGCAGGGATATGTGAGGGAGCAGGCTGGTGTTGTACCTTCCTTTGGATCAGTAGGGATATGTGAGGGTGCAGGCTGGTGTTGTACCTTCCTCTGGATCAGCAGTGATATGTGAGGGTGCAGGCTGGTGTTGTGCCTTCCTCTGGATCAGCAGGGATATGTGAGGGTGCAGGCTGGTGTTGTGCCTTCCTCTGGATCAGCAGGGGTATGTGAGGGTGAAGGCTGGTGTTGTGCCTTCCTCTGGATCAGCAGGGATATGTGAAGGAGCAGGCTGGTGTTGTACATTCCTCTGGATCAGCAGGGATATGTGAGGGAGCAGGCTGGTGTTGTGGCTTCCTCTGGATCAGCAGGGATATGTGAGTGAGCAGGCTGGTGTTGTACCTTCCTCTGGATCAGCAGGGATATGTGAGGGTGCAGGCTGGTGTTCTACCTTCCTCTGGATCAGCAGGGTTATGTGAGGGAGCAGGCTGGTGTTGTGCCTTCCTCTGGATCAGCAGGGATATGTGAGGGAGCAGGCTGGTGATGTACCTTCCTCTGGATCAGCAGGGATATGTGAGGAAGCAGGCTTTCGTTGTGCCTTCCTCTGGATCAGCAGGGATATGTGAGGTTGCAGGCTGGTGTTGTACCTTCCTCGGGATCAGCAGGAATATGTGAGGGAGCAGGCTGGTGTTGTTTCTTCCTCTGGATCAGCAGGGATATGTGAGGGTGCAGGCTGGTTTTGTGCCTTCCTCTGGATCAGCAGGGACATGTGAGGGAGCAGGCTGGTGTTGTGCCCTCCTCTGGATCAGCAGGGATATGTGAGGGAGCAGTCTGGTGTTGTACCTTCCTCTGGATCAGCAGGGATATGTGTGGGAGCAGGCTGGTGTTGTGCCTTCCTCTGGATCAGCAGGGATATGTGAGGGTGCAGGCTAGTGTTGTGCCTTCCTCTGGATCAGCAGGGATATGTAAGGGAGCAGGCTGGTGTTGTGACTTCCTCTGGATCAGCAGGGATATGTGAGGGTGCAGGCTGGTGTTGTGCCTTCCTCTGGATCAGCAGGGATATGTGAGGGTGCAGGCTGGTGTTGTGCCTTCCTCTGGATCAGCAGGGATATGTGAGGGTGCAGGCTGGTGGTGTGCATTCCTCTGGATCAGCAGGGATATGTGAGGGTGCAGGCTGGTGTTGTGCCTTCCTCTGGATCAGCAGGGATATGTGAGGGAGCAGGCTGGTGTGCCTTCCTCTGGATCAGCAGGGATATGTGAGGGAGCAGGCTGGTGGTGTACCTTCCTCTGGATCAGCAGGGATATGTGAGGGTGCAGCCTGGTGTTGTGCCTTCCTCTGGATCAGCAGGGATATGTGAGGGAGCAGGCTGGTGTTGTACCTTCCTCTGGATCAGCAGGGATATGTGAGGGAGCAGGCTGGTGTTGTGCCTTCCTCTGGATCAGCAGGGGAATGTGAGGGTGCAGGCTGCTGTTGTGCCTTCCTCTGGATCAGCAGGGATATGTGAGGGTGCAGGCTGGTGGTGTGCCTTCCTCTGGATCAGCAGGGATATGTGAGGGAGCAGGCTGGTGGTGTACCTTCCTCTGGATCAGCAGGGATATGTGAGGGAGCAGGCTGGTGTGCCTTCCTCTGGATCAGCAGGGATATGTGAGAGAGCAGGCTGGTGTTGTGCCTTCCTCTGGATCAGCAGGGATATGTGAGGGTGCAGGCTGGTGTTTTGCCTTCCTCTGGATCAGCAGGGATATGTGAGGGTGCAGGCTGGTGTTGTACCTTCCTCTGGATCAGCAGGGATATGTGAGGGAGCAGGCTGGTGTTGTGCCTTCCTCTGGATCAGCAGGGATATGTGAGGGAGCAGGCTGGTGTTGTGCCCTCCTCTGGATCAGCAGGGATATGTGAGGGAGCAGGCTGGTGTTGTGCCCTCCTCTGGATCAGCAGGGATATGTGAGGGAGCAGGCTGGTGTTGTACCTTCCTCTGGATCAGCAGGGATATATGAGGGTGCAGGCTGGTGTTGTACCTTCCTCTGTATCAGCAGGAATATATGAGGGTGCAGGCTGGTGTTGTACCTTCCTCTGGATCAGCAGGGTTATGTGAGGGTACAGGCTGGTGTTGTGCCTTCCTCTGGATCAGCAGGAATATGTGAGGGAGCAGGCTGGTGTTGTGCCTTCCTCTGGATCAGCAGGGATATGTGAGGGTGCAGGCTGGTGTTGTGCCTTCCTCTGGATCAGCAGGGATATGTGAGGGAGCAGGCTGGTGTTGTGCCTTCCTCTGGATCAGCAGGGAGATGTGAGGGAGCAGGCTGGTGTTGTGCCTCCCTCTGGATCAGCAGGGATATGTGAGGGTGCAGGCTGGTGTTGTGCCATCCTCTGGATCAGCAGGAATATGTGAGGGTGCAGGCTGGTGTTGTGCCTTCCTCTGGATCAGCATGGATATGTGAGGTAGCAGGCAGGTGTTGTGCCTTTCTCTGGATCAGCAGGGATATGTGAGGGAGCAGGCTGGTGTTGTGCCTTCCTCTGGATCAGCAGGGATATGTGAGGGAGCAGGCTGGTGTTGTATCTTCCTCTGGATCAGCAGGAATATGTGAGGGTGCAGGCTGGTGTTGTGCCTTCCTGTGGATCAGCAGGGATATATGAGGGAGCAGGCTGGTGATGTGCCTTCCTCTGGATTAGCAGGTATATGTGTGGGAGCAGGCTGGTGTGCCTTCCTCTGGATCAGCAGGGATATCTGAGGGAGCAGGCTGGTGTTGTGCCTTCCTCTGGATCAGCAGGGATATGTGAGGGAGCAGGCTGGTGTTGTGCCTTCCTCTGGATCAGCAGGGATATGTGAGGGAGCAGGCTGGTGTTGTGCCTTCCTCTGGATCAGCAAGGATATGTGAGGGAGCAGGCTGGTGTTGTGCCTTCCTCTGGATCAGCAGGGAGATGTGAGGGAGCAGGCTGGTGTTGTGCCTTTCTCTGGATCAGCAGGGATATGTGAGGGTGCAGGCTGGTGTTGTGCCATCCTCTGGATCAGCAGGAATATGTGAGGGTGCAGGCTGGTGTTGTGCCTTTCTCTGGATCAGCATGGATATGTGAGGGAGCAGGCAGGTGTTGTGCCTTTCTCTGGATCAGCAGGGATATGTGAGGGAGCAGGCTGGTGTTGTGCCTTCCTCTGGATCAGCAGGGATATGTGAGGGAGTAGGCTGGTGTTGTATCTTCCTCTGGATCAGCAGGGATATGTGAGGGTGCAGGCTGGTGTTGTGCCTTCCTCTGGATCAGCAGGAATATGTGAGGGTGCAGGCTGGTGTTGTGCCTTCCTCTGGATCAGCAGGGATATATGAGGGAGCAGGCTGGTGTTGTGCCTTCCTCTGGATTAGCAGGGATATATGAGGGAGCAGGCTGGTGTTGTGCCTTCCTCTGGATCAGCAGGGATATGTGAGGGAGCAGGCTGGTGTTGTGCCATCCTCTGGATCAGCAGGAATATGTGAGGGTGCAGGCTGGTGTTGTGCCTTCCTCTGGATCAGCAGGGATATGTGAGGGTGCAGGCTGGTGTTGTGCCTTCCTCTGGATCAGCAGGGATATGTGAGGGTGCAGGCTGGTGTTGTGCCTTCCTCTGGATCAGCAGGGATATGTGAGGGAGCAGGCTGGTGTGCCTTCCTCTGGATCAGCAGGGATATGTGAGGGAGCAGGCTGGTGGTGTACCTTCCTCTGGATCAGCAGGGATATGTGAGGGTGCAGCCTGGTGTTGTGCCTTCCTCTGGATCAGCAGGGATATGTGAGGGAGCAGGCTGGTGTTGTACCTTCCTCTGGATCAGCAGGGATATGTGAGGGTGCAGGCTGGTGTGCCTTCCTCTGGATCAGCAGGGATATGTGAGGGAGCAGGCTGGTGGTGTACCTTCCTCTGGATCAGCAGGGATATGTGAGGGAGCAGGCTGGTGTTGTGCCTTCCTCTGGATCAGCAGGGATATGTGAGGGAGCAGGCTGGTGTTGTGCCTTCCTCTGGATCAGCAGGGATATGTGAGGGTGAAGGCTGGTGTTGTGCCTTCCTCTGGATCAGCAGGGATATGTGAGGGAGCAGGCTGGTGTTGTACCTTCCTCTGGATCAGCAGGGATATGTGAGGGAGCAGGCTGGTGTTGTGCCTTCCTCTGGATCAGCAGGGATATGTGAGGGTGCAGGCTGGTGTTTTGCCTTCCTCTGGATCAGCAGGGATATGTGAGGGTGCAGGCTGGTGTTGTACCTTCCTCTGGATCAGCAGGGATATGTGAGGGAGCAGGCTGGTGTTGTGCCTTCCTCTGGATCAGCAGGGATATGTGAGGGAGCAGGCTGGTGTTGTGCCCTCCTCTGGATCAGCAGGGATATGTGAGGGAGCAGGCTGGTGTTGTGCCCTCTTCTGGATCAGCAGGGATATGTGAGGGTGCAGGCTGGTGTTGTACCTTCCTCTGGATCAGCAGGGATATATGAGGGTGCAGGCTGGTGTTGTACCTTCCTCTGGATCAGCAGGAATATATGAGGGTGCAGGCTGGTGTTGTACCTTCCTCTGGATCAGCAGGGTTATGTGAGGGTACAGGCTGGTGTTGTGCCTTCCTCTGGATCAGCAGGGATATGTGAGGGAGCAGGCTGGTGTTGTGCCTTCCTCTGGATCAGCAGGGATATGTGAGGGTGCAGGCTGGTGTTGTGCCTTCCTCTGGATCAGCGGGGATATGTGAGGGAGCAGGCTGGTGTTGTACCTTCCTCTGGATCAGAAGGGATATGTGAGGGAGCAGGCTGGTGTTGTGCCTTCCTCTGGATCAGCAGGGATATGTGAGGGAGCAAGCTGGTGTTGTGCCTTCCTCTGGATCAGCAGGGAGATGTGAGGGAGCAGGCTGGTGTTGTGCCTCCCTCTGGATCAGCAGGGATATGTGAGGGTGCAGGCTGGTGTTGTGCCATCCTCTGGATCAGCAGGAATATGTGAGGGTGCAGGCTGGTGTTGTGCCTTCCTCTGGATCAGCATGGATATGTGAGGGAGCAGGCAGGTGTTGTGCCTTTCTCTGGATCAGCAGGGATATGTGAGGGAGCAGGCTGGTGTTGTGCCTTCCTCTGGATCAGCAGGGATATGTGAGGGAGCAGGCTGGTGTTGTATCTTCCTCTGGATCAGCAGGGATATGTGAGGGTGCAGGCTGGTGTTGTGCCTTCCTCTGGATCAGCAGGAATATGTGAGGGTGCAGGCTGGTGTTGTGCCTTCCTCTGGATCAGCAGGGATATATGAGGGAGCAGGCTGGTATTGTGCCTTCCTCTGGATTAGCAGGGATATGTGAGGGAGCAGGCTGGTGTGCCTTCCTCTGGATCAGCAGGGATATCTGAGGGAGCAGGCTGGTGTTGTTCCTTCCTCTGGATCAGCAGGGATATGTGAGTAAGCAGGCTGGTGTTGTGCCTTCCTCTGGATCAGCAGGGATATGTGAGGGAGCAGGCTGGTGTTGTGCCTTCCTCTGGATCAGCAAGGATATGTGAGGGAGCAGGCTGGTGTTGTGCCTTCCTCTGGATCAGCAGGGATATGTGAGGGAGCAGGCTGGTGTTGTGCCCTCCTCTGGATCAGCAGGGATATGTGAGGGAGCAGGCTGGTGTTGTGCCCTCTTCTGGATCAGCAGGGATATGTGAGGGTGCAGGCTGGTGTTGTACCTTCCTCTGGATCAGCAGGGATATATGAGGGTGCAGGCTGGTGTTGTACCTTCCTCTGGATCAGCAGGAATATATGAGGGTGCAGGCTGGTGTTGTACCTTCCTCTGGATCAGCAGGGTTATGTGAGGGTACAGGCTGGTGTTGTGCCTTCCTCTGGATCAGCAGGGATATGTGAGGGAGCAGGCTGGTGTTGTGCCTTCCTCTGGATCAGCAGGGATATGTGAGGGTGCAGGCTGGTGTTGTGCCTTCCTCTGGATCAGCGGGGATATGTGAGGGAGCAGGCTGGTGTTGTACCTTCCTCTGGATCAGAAGGGATATGTGAGGGAGCAGGCTGGTGTTGTGCCTTCCTCTGGATCAGCAGGGATATGTGAGGGAGCAGGCTGGTGTTGTGCCTTCCTCTGGATCAGCAGGGAGATGTGAGGGAGCAGGCTGGTGTTGTGCCTCCCTCTGGATCAGCAGGGATATGTGAGGGTGCAGGCTGGTGTTGTGCCATCCTCTGGATCAGCAGGAATATGTGAGGGTGCAGGCTGGTGTTGTGCCTTCCTCTGGATCAACATGGATATGTGAGGGAGCAGGCAGGTGTTCTGCCTTTCTCTGGATCAGCAGGGATATGTGAGGGAGCAGGCTGGTGTTGTGCCTTTCTCTGGATCAGCAGGGATATGTGAGGGAGCAGGCTGGTGTTGTATCTTCCTCTGGATCAGCAGGGATATGTGAGGGTGCAGGCTGGTGTTGTGCCTTCCTCTGGATCAGCAGGAATATGTGAGGGTGCAGGCTGGTGTTGTGCCTTCCTCTGGATCAGCAGGGATATATGAGGGAGCAGGCTGGTGTTGTGCCTTCCTCTGGATTAGCAGGGATATGTGAGGGAGCAGGCTGGTGTGCCTTCCTCTGGATCAGCAGGGATATCTGAGGGAGCAGGCTGGTGTTGTTCCTTCCTCTGGATCAGCAGGGATATGTGAGGGAGCAGGCTGGTGTTGTGCCTTCCTCTGGATCAGCAGGGATATGTGAGGGAGCAGGCTGGTGTTGTGCCTTCCTCTGGATCAGCAAGGATATGTGAGGGAGCAGGCTGGTGTTGTACCTTCCTCTGGATCAGCAGGGATATGTGAGGGTGCAGGCTGCTGGTGTGCCTTCCTCTGGATCAGCAGGGATATCTGAGGGAGCAGGCTGGTGTTGTGCCTTCCTCTGGATCAGCAGGGATATGTGAGGGAGCAGGCTGGTGTTGTGCCTTCCTCTGGATCAGCAGGGATATGTGAGGGAGCAGGCTGGTGTTGTGCCTTCCTCTGGATCAGCAGGGATATGTGAGGGAGCAGGCTGGTGTTGTGCCTTCCTCTGGATCAGCAGGGATATGTGAGGGTGCAGGCTGGTGTTGTGCCTTCCTCTGGATCAGCGGGGATATGTGAGGGAGCAGGCTGGTGTTGTACCTTCCTCTGGATCAGAAGGGATATGTGAGGGAGCAGGCTGGTGTTGTGCCTTCCTCTGGATCAGCAGGGATATGTGAGGGAGCAGGCTGGTGTTGTGCCTTCCTCTGGATCAGCAGGGAGATGTGAGGGAGCAGGCTGGTGTTGTGCCTCCCTCTGGATCAGCAGGGATATGTGAGGGTGCAGGCTGGTGTTGTGCCATCCTCTGGATCAGCAGGAATATGTGAGGGTGCAGGCTGGTGTTGTGCCTTCCTCTGGATCAGCATGGATATGTGAGGGAGCAGGCAGGTGTTGTGCCTTTCTCTGGATCAGCAGGGATATGTGAGGGAGCAGGCTGGTGTTGTGCCTTTCTCTGGATCAGCAGGGATATGTGAGGGAGCAGGCTGGTGTTGTATCTTCCTCTGGATCAGCAGGAATATGTGAGGGTGCAGGCTGGTGTTGTGCCTTCCTCTGGATCAGCAGGGATATATGAGGGAGCAGGCTGGTGTTGTGCCTTCCTCTGGATTAGCAGGGATATGTGAGGGAGCAGGCTGGTGTGCCTTCCTCTGGATCAGCAGGGATATTTGAGGGAGCAGGCTGGTGTTGTTCCTTCCTCTGGATCAGCAGGGATATGTGAGGGAGCAGGCTGGTGTTGTGCCTTCCTCTGGATCAGCAGGGATATGTGAGGGAGCAGGCTGGTGTTGTGCCTTCCTCTGGATCAGCAAGGATATGTGAGGGAGCAGGCTGGTGTTGTGCCTTCCTCTGGATCAGCAGGGAGATGTGAGGGTGCAGGCTGGTGTTGTACCTTCCTCTGGATCAGCAGGGATATGTGAGGGAGCAGGCTGCTGGTGTGCCTTCCTCTGGATCAGCAGGGATATCTGAGGGAGCAGGCTGGTGTTGTGCCTTCCTCTGGATCAGCAGGGATATGTGAGGGAGCAGGCTGGTGTTGTGCCTTCCTCTGGATCAGCAGGGATATGTGAGGGAGCAGGCTGGTGTTGTGCCTTCCTCTGGATCAGCAGGGATATGTGAGGGAGCAGGCTGGTGTTGTGCCCTCCTCTGGATCAGCAGGGATATGTGAGGGAGCAGGCTGGTGTTGTGCCCTCCTCTGGATCAGCAGGGACATTTGAGGGTGCAGGCTGGTGTTGTACCTTCCTCTGGATCAGCAGGGATATATGAGGGTGCAGGCTGGTGTTGTACCTTCCTCTGGATCAGCAGGAATATATAAGGGTGCAGGCTGGTGTGCCTTCCTCTGGATCAGCAGGGATATGTGAGGGAGCAGGCTGGTGTTGTGCCATCCTCTGGATCAGCAGGAATATGTGAGGGTGCAGGCTGGTGTTGTGCCTTCCTCTGGATCAGCATGGATATGTGAGGGAGCAGGCAGGTGTTGTGCCTTTCTCTGGATCAGCAGGGATATGTGAGGGAGCAGGCTGGTGTTGTGCCTTCCTCTGGATCAGCAGGGATATGTGAGGGAGCAGGCTGGTGTTGTATCTTCCTCTGGATCAGCAGGGATATGTGAGGGTGCAGGCTGGTGTTGTGCCTTCCTCTGGATCAGCAGGAATATGTGAGGGTGCAGGCTGGTGTTGTGCCTTCCTCTGGATCAGCAGGGATATATGAGGGAGCAGGCTGGTGTTGTGCCTTCCTCTGGATTAGCAGGGATATGTGAGGGAGCAGGCTGGTGTGCCTTCCTCTGGATCAGCAGGGATATCTGAGGGAGCAGGCTGGTGTTGTGCCTTCCTCTGGATCAGCAGGGATATGTGAGGGAGCAGGCTGGTGTTGTGCCTTCCTCTGGATCAGCAGGGATATGTGAGGGAGCAGGCTGGTGTTGTGCCTTCCTCTGGATCAGCAAGGATATGTGAGGGAGCAGGCTGGTGTTGTGCCTTCCTCTGGATCAGCAGGGAGATGTGAGGGAGCAGGCTGGTGTTGTGCCTTTCTCTGGATCAGCAGGGATATGTGAGGGTGCAGGCTGGTGTTGTGCCATCCTCTGGATCAGCAGGAATATGTGAGGGTGCAGGCTGGTGTTGTGCCTTCCTCTGGATCAGCATGGATATGTGAGGGAGCAGGCAGGTGTTGTGCCTTTCTCTGGATCAGCAGGGATATGTGAGGGAGCAGGCTGGTGTTGTGCCTTCCTCTGGATCAGCAAGGATATGTGAGGGAGCAGGCTGGTGTTGTGCCTTCCTCTGGATCAGCAGGGATATGTGAGGGAGCAGGCTGGTGTTGTGCCCTCCTCTGGATCAGCAGGGATATGTGAGGGAGCAGGCTGGTGTTGTGCCCTCCTCTGGATCAGCAGGGATATGTGAGGGTGCAGGCTGGTGTTGTACCTTCCTCTGGATCAGCAGGGATATATGAGCGTGCAGGCTGGTGTTGTACCTTCCTCTGGATCAGCAGGAATATATGAGGGTGCAGGCTGGTGTTGTACCTTCCTCTGGATCAGCAGGGTTATGTGAGGGTACAGGCTGGTGTTGTGCCTTCCTCTGGATCAGCAGGGATATGTGAGGGAGCAGGCTGGTGTTGTGCCTTCCTCTAGATCAGCAGGGATATGTGAGGGTGCAGGCTGGTGTTGTGCCTTCCTCTGGATCAGCGGGGATATGTGAGGGAGCAGGCTGGTGTTGTACCTTCCTCTGGATCAGAAGGGATATGTGAGGGAGCAGGCTGGTGTTGTGCCTTCCTCTGGATCAGCAGGGATATGTGAGGGAGCAGGCTGGTGTTGTGCCTTCCTCTGGATCAGCAGGGAGATGTGAGGGAGCAGGCTGGTGTTGTGCCTCCCTCTGGATCAGCAGGGATATGTGAGGGTGCAGGCTGGTGTTGTGCCATCCTCTGGATCAGCAGGAATATGTGAGGGTGCAGGCTGGTGTTGTGCCTTCCTCTGGATCAGCATGGATATGTGAGGGAGCAGGCAGGTGTTGTGCCTTTCTCTGGATCAGCAGGGATATGTGAGGGAGCAGGCTGGTGTTGTGCCTTCCTCTGGATCAGCAGGGATATGTGAGGGAGCAGGCTGGTGTTGTATCTTCCTCTGGATCAGCAGGGATATGTGAGGGTGCAGGCTGGTGTTGTGCCTTCCTCTGGATCAGCAGGAATATGTGAGGGTGCAGGCTGGTGTTGTGCCTTCCTCTGGATCAGCAGGGATATATGAGGGGGCAGGCTGGTGTTGTGCCTTCCTCTGGATTAGCAGGGATATGTGAGGGAGCAGGCTGGTGTGCCTTCCTCTGGATCAGCAGGGATATCTGAGGGAGCAGGCTGGTGTTGTTCCTTCCTCTGGATCAGCAGGGATATGTGAGGGAGCAGGCTGGTGTTGTGCCTTCCTCTGGATCAGCAAGGATATGTGAGGGAGCAGGCTGGTGTTGTGCCTTCCTCTGGATCAGCAGGGAGATGTGAGGGAGCAGGCTGGTGTTGTGCCTTTCTCTGGATCAGCAGGGATATGTGAGGGTGCAGGCTGGTGTTGTGCCATCCTCTGGATCAGCAGGAATATGTGAGGGTGCAGGCTGGTGTTGTGCCTTCCTCTGGATCAGCATGGATATGTGAGGGAGCAGGCAGGTGTTGTGCCTTTCTCTGGATCAGCAGGGATATGTGAGGGAGCAGGCTGGTGTTGTGCCTTCCTCTGGATCAGCAGGGATATGTGAGGTTGCAGGCTGGTGTTGTATCTTCCTCTGGATCAGCAGGGATATGTGAGGGTGCAGGCTGGTGTTGTGCGTTCCTCTGGATCAGCAGGAATATGTGAGGGTGCAGGCTGGTGTTGTGCCTTCCTCTGGATCAGCAGGGATATATGAGGGAGCAGGCTGGTGTTGTGCCTTCCTCTGGATCAGCAGGGATATGTGAGGGTGCAGGCTGGTGTTGTGCCTTCCTCTGGATCAGCAGGGATATGTGAGGGAGCAGGCTGGTGTTGTGCCATCCTCTGGATCAGCAGGAATATGTGAGGGTGCAGGCTGGTGTTGTGCCTTCCTCTGGATCAGCATGGATATGTGAGGGAGCAGGCAGGTGTTGTGCCTTTCTCTGGATCAGCAGGGATATGTGAGGGAGCAGGCTGGTGTTGTGCCTTCCTCTGGATCAGCAGGGATATGTGAGGGAGCAGGCTGGTGTTGTATCTTCCTCTGGATCAGCAGGGATATGTGAGGGTGCAGGCTGGTGTTGTGCCTTCCTCTGGATCAGCAGGAATATGTGAGGGTGCAGTCTGGTGTTGTGCCTTCCTCTGGATCAGCAGGGATATATGAGGGAGCAGGCTGGTGTTGTGCCTTCCTCTGGATTAGCAGGGATATGTGAGGGAGCAGGCTGGTGTGCCTTCCTCTGGATCAGCAGGGATATCTGAGAGAGCAGGCTGGTGTTGTGCCTTCCTCTGGATCAGCAGGGATATGTGAGGGAGCAGGCTGGTGTTGTGCCTTCCTCTGGATCAGCAGGGATATGTGAGGGAGCAGGCTGGTGTTGTGCCTTCCTCTGGATCAGCAAGGAGATGTGAGGGAGCAGGCTGGTGTTGTGCCTTCCTCTGGATCAGCAGGGAGATGTGAGGGAGCAGGCTGGTGTTGTGCCTTTCTCTGGATCAGCAGGGATATGTGAGGGTGCAGGCTGGTGTTGTGCCATCCTCTGGATCAGCAGGAATATGTGAGGGTGCAGGCTGGTGTTGTGCCTTCCTCTGGATCAGCATGGATATGTGAGGGAGCAGGCAGGTGTTGTGCCTTTCTCTGGATCAGCAGGGATATGTGAGGGAGCAGGCTGGTGTTGTGCCTTCCTCTGGATCAGCAGGGATATGTGAGGGAGTAGGCTGGTGTTGTATCTTCCTCTGGATCAGCAGGGATATGTGAGGGTGCAGGCTGGTGTTGTGCCTTCCTCTGGATCAGCAGGAATATGTGAGGGTGCAGGCTGGTGTTGTGCCTTCCTCTGGATCAGCAGGGATATATGAGGGAGCAGGCTGGTGTTGTGCCTTCCTCTGGATTAGCAGGGATATATGAGGGAGCAGGCTGGTGTTGTGCCTTCCTCTGGATCAGCAGGGATATGTGAGGGAGCAGGCTGGTGTGCCTTCCTCTGGATCAGCAGGGATATGTGAGGGAGCAGGCTGGTGTTGTGCCTTCCTCTGGATCAGCAGGGATATGTGAGGGAGCAGGCTGGTGTTGTGCCTTCCTCTGGATCAGCAGGGATATGTGAGGGAGCAGGCTGGTGTTGTGCCTTCCTCTGGATCAGCAGGGATATGTGAGGGTGCAGGCTGGTGTTGTACCTTCCTCTGGATCAGCAGGGATATGTGAGGGAGCAGGCTGGTGTTGTGCCTTTCTCTGGATCAGCAGGGATATGTGAGGGAGCAGGCTGGTGTTGTGCCTTCCTCTGGATCAGCAGGGATATGTGAGGGAGTAGGCTGGTGTTGTATCTTCCTCTGGATCAGCAGGGATATGTGAGGGTGCAGGCTGGTGTTGTGCCTTCCTCTGGATCAGCAGGAATATGTGAGGGTGCAGGCTGGTGTTGTGCCTTCCTCTGGATCAGCAGGGATATATGAGGGAGCAGGCTGGTGTTGTGCCTTCCTCTGGATTAGCAGGGATATATGAGGGAGCAGGCTGGTGTTGTGCCTTCCTCTGGATCAGCAGGGATATGTGAGGGAGCAGGCTGGTGTGCCTTCCTCTGGATCAGCAGGGATATGTGAGGGAGCAGGCTTGTGTTGTGCCTTCCTCTGGATCAGCAGGGATATGTGAGGGAGCAGGCTGGTGTTGTGCCTTCCTCTGGATCAGCAGGGATATGTGAGGGAGCAGGCTGGTGTTGTGCCTTCCTCTGGATCAGCAGGGATATGTGAGGGTGCAGGCTGGTGTTGTACCTTCCTCTGGATCAGCAGGGATATGTGAGGGAGCAGGCTGGTGTTGTGCCTTCCTTTGGATCAGCAGGGATATGTGAGGGTGCAGGCTGGTGTTGTGCCTTCCTCTGGATCAGCAGGGATATGTGAGGGAGCAGGCTGGTGTTGTGCCTTCCTCTGGATCAGCAGGGGTATGTGAGGGAGCAGGCTGGTGTTGTACCTTCCTCTGGATCAGCAGGGATATGTGAGGGAGCAGGCTGGTGTTGTACCTTCCTCTGGATCAGCAGGGATATGTGAGGGTGCAGGCTGGTGTTGTACCTTCCTCTGGATCAGCAGGGATATGTGAGGGTGCAGGCTGGTGTTGTGCCTTCCTCTGGATCAGCAGGGATATGTGAGGGAGCAGGCTGGTGTTGTGCCTTCTTCTGGATCAGCAGGGATATGTGAGGGAGCAGGCTGGTGCTGTACCTTTCTCTCGGTCAGCAGGGATATGTGAGGGTGCAGGCTGGTGTTGTGCCTTCCTCTGGATCAGCAGGGATATGTGAGGGAGCAGGCTGGTGTTGTACCTTCCACTGGATCAGCAGGGATATGTGAGGGAGCAGGCTGGTGTTGTGCCTTCCTCTGGATCAGCAGGGATATGTGAGGGAGCTGGCTGGTGTTGTGCCTTCCTCTGGATCAGCAGGGATATGTGAGGGTGCAGGCTGGTGTTGTACCTTCCTCTGGATCAGCAGGGATATGTGAGGGAGCAGGCTGGTGTTGTGCCTTCCTTTGGATCAGCAGGGATATGTGAGGGTGCAGGCTGGTGTTGTGCCTTCCTCTGGATCAGCAGGGATATGTGAGGGTGCAGGCTGGTGTTGTGCCTTCCTCTGGATCAGCAGGGATATGTGAGGGAGCAGGCTGGTGTTGTGCCTTCCTCTGGATCAGCAGGGATATGTGAGGGAGCAGGCTGGTGTTGTACCTTCCTCTGGATCAGCAGGGATATGTGAGGGAGCAGGCTGGTGTTGTGCCTTCCTCTGGATCAGCAGGGATATGTGAGGGAGCAGGCTGGTGTTGTGCCTTCCTCTGGATCAGCAGTGATATGTGAGGGTGCAGGCTGGTGTTGTGCCTTCCTCTGGATCAGCAGGGATATGTGAGGGAGCAGGCTGGTGTTGTATCTTCCTCTGGATCAACAGGGATATGTGAGGGAGCAGGCTGGAGTTGTACTTGGTTCTCTGGTTGAACTCGATGGACGTATGTCTTTTTTCAACCATAATAACTATGTAACTATGTAAGGTTTGTTTTTCTTCGTCTTTAGCACACAGCACCTTTTTAATACAGTAGAATTTTGTTATCGTTAACTCTGACATAGTAAACCTCTGGATATAGTAAACTCAGTCCTCAGGTCCCAGCAAATGCGTCTGTATAAATATACAATGTAACGTAACACATAAAGACCCGCACACCTTAGGGAAGTGGAAGCTGGTGCTGGACTCCTCGGCAAACATACAATGCAATCGAAAAGAGGGATCCGCACACAGACACAATCGCTTTTATTATCCCATCACACACACAAAGTACATCTGACCGTTCTACCGACGATCGTTTCGGGGCTGTGCAGGGCCTCTTTGTCAAGGCATGCGGTACACAAAATATACATATATGACCAATATTCTGATATAGTAAACTACTTTTCCTGGTCCCTTGAAGTTTACTATAGAGGTTTTCTCCTGTATATCCCAATGTATTCTATAATGTAATGAGAAATCTAATACAAGGTATATGCATTTACCAATTAAGGCTTTTAACGCACTAAGCTTCCAAAATATATTCAAATATATGCAAATTGAGCCATACATATGCAAAGGATTAAAATCAAAACAAGGTTTATGCATTTTGTAATGCAATTATTATCCAAACCCTTTTTTATCCCACCTTTTTATCCCAATTTTATTAAGCACTCAGCATTAACTGTAGGCACATTAATAACACAAAAATATATTCACTTTTTAATAAAACTTTTTTTGCACTTTTTAATACAACTTTTCAACTGCTATGTCTATATATTCTGTAAATATACATATATATTATTTCAATATATGTCATATTTATTATATTTGCACAAAGCTGGTATGATTAACCCTAAGAATATTCAATTGACTATACCAATGAATAGTTTTGATTGCAGATTGTTATGCATATTTGCAATCATTATTCAAACCCTTTTTACCTCAAAATTTTAAGCATTCAGTCCCTCAGTAAGAAATATAAGTGAATTAGTATCACAAGAATATGCACATTTTTATGCAGTTTGTTCAATACAAATTTCATTCACTTTTCAATTGCAATACAATGTTTATGTATTCTGTATATATATATATATATATATATATATATATATATATATATATATATAAAATTTTAATATATGTAAATATTCATCATATTTACGTAAAGCTGGTAGGATTAACCCCAAAAGTACTGAATATACTACACCAATGAATAGTTTTGACTGCAGAATGTTATGCAGATTTATTATCATTATAGAGAGAGGTACAGTATATGATCAAGTTTTTATTGAACTGTAATAACTGTTTTTATATAATAATTCTTAGAAGATGTATACAATTTATTATAGGAACCTGATTTTTTTTTTTTTTTACTGACCTGAGAAAGCAGCAAGTACCCGTGAAATGCGTTGTCACTTTTAAGTGCTCTAATAAAGATTACCTCTCTGTTTATAAGAGTAACAGCTTTTTCTCCTTTCTTTTATGTATTGGGCACCTCTACCTGCTTGGCCTTTTGGCTAAGATCAAGTGTAGTATCTGTTCTTATCAGTTTCAGGGGCGGGCCGGGCCTGAAGTAAGCTCTTACAACCCCGAAAGTGGGGGGGGGGGGGGGGGGAGGGGCACCTTGAATGAACGAGGGGGAGGGACACCCCCAAATCCTCTAGTAGAGGTGTCCACTGTTGTTCTTACGTTCCCTTAGATTCTGACTGCACGAATGGATCTACCATGATTGAGGCTGAAGGGCTGAGGGCTTTGCTGAGGTGTACTGCCCCTGGAGTGGCAATCCAGGAGAGCCTGGAAAACCTGGGGCCTGGGAAACCCTGTGGCAGAGTAAGGTGGTAAGGTCTGTACTACCTGTATGCTGAGCCAACTAACGCAGCTCCCCGGCCTTTTGGCTAGGGAGAGTGCGGAATTTTTATAACGCCGGCCGCAAGGTCGGGGCCAGCATGCTGGCACTGGGGACTTGTCCCCTGGGGACTCCGGTCCCCGACTAGAGGCTCCCTCTCAGGGGAGCCATCCCTGGCCAGTGGGCAACCAAGTGGCAAGTTGGGGTCCTCCAATCCTTCGGGTGTCGGAGGACCCCAAAGCCCCCTGTGCCTAAAGCAAACAACGGAAAGGGCCCTGCTTTTGTGGGGCCCGGGGCTGCTCATGCACGTTTTTGTGGGGTGTTTATGCACTACCACTTTTCCCGTGCATGGGCGTAAAGCCTTGCTTACTCCGGGCTCCTGTTGTGCGCAGAAGGAGCCATGAAAGCTAAAAAAAAAAAGTGTCTGAATGCAAATTGGTGTGTGTCAAGGAGGCTGTTGGTGATGCGCTTCAGGTAGGCCACCACCAGTTGCTTACAGATTTTCATGATGGTGAGGGTCAGGGCTACAGCCGTTAGGCACCTATCGGATATGGAAATAGGGTTAGGGTAATCATAATCCTTATATGCACTTTTGGAAACAAACTAAACTACTTGAATATTTATTCTACGCACTTTTATTTTTCTCAGGGGGTTGGGGAGAGCCTCGGCCCAATACAGCAGCTGAACTTAATTGGCGCAATACGGTTTACCTTCATATTTGCTAGATATACTTGTTTGGCAGTTTTAACGTACATCTTTTGTGTATAGTTTATGCAATAAGACTAACAATTTAATTATTCCAGTTTTTGCCCTTGTTACCTGATCCATGGTAGACCTCTGTCCTCAGAAGAGACAGTACTGCAATGTCTGATCTCTGATCCATGCTAGACCTCTGTCCTCAGAAGAGACACACTACCGCATTGTCTGATCTCTGATCCATGCTAGAACTCTCTGTCCTCAGGAGAGACACACTACCGCATTGTCTGATCTCTGATCCATGCTAGACCTCTCTGTCCTCAGAAGAGACACACTACCGCATTGTCTGATCTCTGATCTATGCTAGACCTCTGTCCTCAGAAGAGACACACTACCACATTGTCTGATCTCTGATCCATGCTAGACCTCTCTGTCCTCAGAAGAGACACACTACCACATTGTCTGATCTCTGATCCATGCTAGGACTCTCTGTCCTCAGAAGAGACACACTACCACATTGTCTGATCTCTGATCCATGCTAGAGCTCTGTCCTCAGAAGAGATACACTACCACATTGTCTGATCTCTGATCCATGCTAGAACTCTCTGTCCTCAGAAAAGTCACACTACTGCATTGTCTGATCCATGGTAGAACTCTCTGTCCTCAGAAGAGACACTACCGCATTGTCTGATCTCTGATCCATGGTAGACGTCTGTCCTCAGAAGAGACACACTACCGCATTGTCTGATCTCTGATCCATGCTAGATCTCTGTCCTCAGAAGAGACACACTACCGCATTGTCTGATCTCTGATCCATGGTAGAACTCTCTGTCCTCAGAAGAGACACACTACCACATTGTCTGATCTCTGCAAGAACTCTCTGTCCTCAGAAGAGACACTACCGCATTGTCTGATCTCTGATCCATGCTAGACCTCTTTCCTCAGAAGAGACACTACCACATTGTCTGATCTCTGATCCATGCTAGAGCTCTGTACTCAGAAGAGACACACTACTGCATTGTCTGATCTCTGATCCATGCTAGAACTCTCTGTCCTCAGAAGAGACACACTACCACATTGTCTGATCTCTGATCCATGCTAGAACTCTCTGTCCTCAGAAAAGTCACACTACTGCATTGTCTGATCTCTGACCCATGCTAGAACTCTCTGTCCTCAGAAGAGACACACTACCGCATTGTCTGATCTCTGATCCATGGTAGACCTCTCTGTCCTCAGAAGAGACACTACCGCATTGTCTGATCTCTGATCAATGCTAGAGCTCTGTGTCCTCAGAAGAGACACACTACCGCATTGTCTGATCTCTGATCCATGCTAGAGCTCTCTGTCCTCAGAAGAGACACACTACCGCATTGTCTGATCTCTGATCCATGCTAGAGCTCTGTCCTCAGAAGAGACACACTACCGCATTGTCTGATCTCTGATCCATGGTAGAACTCTCTGTCCTCAGGAGAGACGCACTACCGCATTGTCTGATCTCTGATCCATGCTAGAGCTCTCTGTCCTCAGAAGAGACACACTACCGCATTGTCTGATCTCTGATCCATGCTAGAGCTCTGTCCTCAGAAGAGACACACTACCGCATTGTCTGATCTCTGATCCATGGTAGAACTCTCTGTCCTCAGAAGAGACACACTACCACATTGTCTGATCTCTGCAAGAACTCTCTGTCCTCAGAAGAGACACTACCGCATTGTCTGATCTCTGATCCATGCTAGACCTCTTTCCTCAGAAGAGACACACTACCGCATTGTCTGATCTCTGATCCATGCTAGAGCTCTGTACTCAGAAGAGACACACTACCGCACTGTCTGATCTCTGATCCATGGCAGAACTCTCTGTCCTCAGGAGAGACGCACTACCGCATTGTCTGATCTCTGATCCATGCTAGAGCTCTCTGTCCTCAGAAGAGACGCACTACCGCATTGTCTGATCTCTGATCCATGCTGGAATTCTGTCCTCAGAAGAGACACACTACCGCAATGTCTGATCTCTGATCCATGCTAGAGCTCTGTCCTCAGAAGAGACACACTACCGCATTGTCTGATCTCTGATCCATGCTAGAACTCTCTGTCCTCAGGAGAGATGCACTACCGCATTGTCTGATCTCTGATCCATGCTAGAGCTCTGTCCTCAGAAGAGACACACTACCGCATTGTCTGATCTCTGATCCATGCTAGAACTCTCTGTCCTCAGGAGAGATGCACTACCGCATTGTCTGATATCTGATCCATGCTAGAGCTCTCTGTCCTCAGAAGAGACACACTAACACATTGTCTGATCTCTGATCCATGCTGGAATTCTGTCCTCAGAAGAGACACACTACCACATTATCTGATCTCTGATCCATGCTAGAGCTCTCTGTCCTCAGAAGAGACACTACCACATTGTCTGATCTCTGATCCATGCTAGAACTCTCTGTCCTCAGAAGAGACACACTATCACATTGTCTGATCTCTGATCCATGCTAGAACTCTCTGTCCTCAAAAGAGACACACTACCACATTATCTGATCTCTGATCCATGCTAGAGCTCTCTGTCCTCAGAAGAGACACTACCACATTGTCTGATCTCTGATCCATGCTAGAACTCTCTGTCCTCAGAAGAGACACACTACCACATTGTCTGATCTCTGATCCATGCTAGAACTCTCTGTCCTCAGAAGAGACACACTACCGCATTGTCTGATTTCTGATCCATGCTAGACCTTTGTCCCCAGAAGAGACACACTACCGCATTGTCTGATCTCTGATCCATGCCAAACCTCTCTGTCCTCAGAAGAGACACACTACCGCATTGTCTGATCTCTGACCCATGCTAGAGATCTCTGTCCTCAGAAGAGACACACTATCACTTTGCCTGGTCTCTGATCCATGCTAGAACTCTCTGTCCTCAGAAGAGACACACTAACACATTGTCTGATCTCTGATCCATGCTAGAACTCTCTGTCCTCAGAAGAGACACACTACCGCATTGTCTGATCTCTGATCCATGCTAGAACTCTCTGTCCTCAGAAGAGACACACTACCACATTGCCTGATCTCTGATCCATGGTAGACCTCTCTTTCCTCAGAAGAGACACTACCACATTGCCTGATCTCTGATCCATGCTAGAACTCTCTGTCCTCAGATGAGACACACTACCGCATTGTCTGATCTCTGATCCATGCTAGACCTCTCTGTCCTCAGAAGAGACACACTACCGCATTGTCTGATCTCTGATCCATGCTAGAGCTCTCTGTCCTCAGAAGAGACACTACCACATTGTCTGATCTCTGATCCATGCTAGAGCTCTCTGTCCTCAGAAGAGACACACTACCGCATTGTCTGATCTCTGATCCATGCTAGAGCTCTCTGTCCTCAGAAGAGACACACTACCGCATTGTCTGATCTCTGATCCATGCTAGAGCTCTCTGTCCTCAGAAGAGAAACACTACCGCGTTGTCTGATCTCTGATCCATGCTAGAGCTCTCTGTCCTCAGAAGAGACACACTACCGCATTGTCTGATCTCTGATCCATGCAAGAACTCTCTGTCCTCAGAAGAGACACACTACCACATTGTCTGATCTCTGATCCATGCTAGAGCTCTCAGTCCTCAGAAGAGACACACTACCGCATTGTCTGATCTCTGATCCGTGCTAGAGCTCTCTGTCCTCAGAAGAGACACACTACCGCATTGTCTGATCTCTGATCCATGCTAGAGCTCTCAGTCCTCAGAAGAGACACACTACCGCATTGTCTGATCTCTGATCCGTGCTAGAACTCTCTGCCCTCAGAAGAGACACACTACTGCATTGTCTGATCTCTGATCCATGCTAGAACTCTCTGTCCTCAGAAGAGACACACTACCACATTGCCTGATCTCTGATCCATGCTAGAACTCTCTGTCCTCAGATGAGACACACTACCGCATTGTCTGATCTCTGATCCATGCTAGACCTCTCTGTCCTCAGAAGAGACACACTACCGCATTGTCTGATCTCTGATCCATGCTAGAGCTCTCTGTCCTCAGAAGAGACACTACCACATTGTCTGATCTCTGATCCATGCTAGAGCTCTCTGTCCTCAGAAGAGACACACTACAGCATTGTCTGATCTCTGATCCATGCTAGAGCTCTCTGTCCTCAGAAGAGACACACTACCGCATTGTCTGATCTCTGATCCATGCTAGAGCTCTCTGTCCTCAGAAAAGAAACACTACCGCGTTGTCTGATCTCTGATCCATGCTAGAGCTCTCTGTCCTCAGAAGAGACACACTACCGCATTGTCTGATCTCTGATCCATGCAAGAACTCTCTGTCCTCAGAAGAGACACACTACCACATTGTCTGATCTCTGATCCATGCTAGAGCTCTCTGTCCTCAGAAGAGACACACTACTGCATTGTCTGATCTCTGATCCATGCTAGACCTCTCTGTCCTCAGAAGAGACACACTACCACATTGTCTGATCTCTGATCCATGCTAGACCTCTCTGTCCTCAGAAGAGACACACTACCACATTGTCTGATCTCTGATCCATGCTAGAACTCTCTGTCCTCAGAAGAGACACACTACCGCATTGTCTGATCTTTATAAATTGCTGAGTTCCTCGTAAAGTTGCAAATAACCGTTTCTTCCTTTCAGGAATAGCTAGTCTGAGGTCTCTCCACCTCAATCTGGCATCATGGGTGGTGGCATCAAAATACCCGATTTCCAGCTCAAAATTGATAATTGTTTTTACTGATTGTACATACAATTGAGGTTGTATCATCTATGGGCACACCATCCAACCTAAACTGATCAAGGTTTTAGGACGTAGAGTCTACATCTTAATTAGCCCCCCTGTGTGTTCTAGGACGTAGAATCTACCTCCTGCATTAATTCCCGCTGCCTGCCGCCGCCGCCGCTGCGCGTGCACAGTCACGTGAGTGGTAAAGTGAATGATTGGTGCTGTTAGCTAACAAAAATCATTCAATAAAGTTAGAAAAAAAAAGTTGTAAAAGTAAAAAAAATTTAAGTGACATAGTACCAATAAAATAAAAAGTTGTTTTTTTTAACCCAAACCTAGCCTATTAACCCATTATTAACCCCCTACAATACCTAAACCTGTTTATAAACTGTTAATGACTGCCGCCAGTAGCAATTGGATGCAAACGCTAGGGTGAAAGTTTCAGGCCTTAATGCTCTACAGATGTAACGCTCTGCCATTGCCTAGCGATGCATCTGTACAGCTCTATGACCCCTGAACTGTCACCCTAACGAACACATTCGATTGCCACAGACACGCAGATTGGGGATAACGATCCACCACATGCTCAGCTAGAAGTAAAATGGGGCATATGGGGTATCATTTTAATCGGGAAGGGGCAAATAATTGATTTGTGAATGTTTTATAACTGTGTGATGTGAAAAATGAAAAAAAAAATGTTTGTTTTCTGCATTTACGCCTAATTTTCCCCATAAATGGACTATAAAACATAATATTTTTGGGAGAAAAATATTACCCAAAGAAAGCCTAGATTGTGCTGAAAAAACCAAGATATGTTTCACTAAGATGGCATAGATAATTAAAAAGTTACTGCTGTATCAAAACGACACAGCGAAAAGTGTCAAAAATGTCAGGAACTTTAAGGTGTAACAACCATGGAAGGAGAAGCAGTCAATGATCACTGTGCTCGCCTTCAGAAGCCTCCAGTGGATGAGACCTGAATGACAACTGAGGCATAGTAAGGCGGGTGGGTTGGAAAGTGGCGTCACAGACTGTGAGACCCGTGTCTGCCCCTTCCTGCAAAACTTCTAATTCTGAAGCTACAGTATTAAAGACAAACCCTTGGATGTAATAAAACTCTTCCACACTTTACTACGCATGGTGCAAGTAACCAGTTTCCATGGAATTAATATAGTCTCCTCTACTGCCCAACCAGCACTATCTCTTCAGGATATGCCATAGACTTTCCAGGCCATCTATTTCAGAATAAAGGCATGCAGATGACTGTCAGAACCTCAAGACAGGAGATCCTCTCTGGAAGGTCGTGGCCATGGGGGACTTGTGGGCATCAGCTGGAAGGTCGTGGCCATGGGGGATTTGGCATCAGCTAGAAGGTCGTGGCCATGGGGGACTTGGCATCAGCTGGAAGGTCGTGGCCATGGGGGATTTGGCATCAGCTGGAAAGTCGTGGCCATGGGGGACTTGTGGGCATCAGCTGGAAGGTCGTGGCCATGGGGGATTTGGCATCAGCTAGAAGGTCGTGGCCATGGGGGACTTGGCATCAGCTGGAAGGTCGTGGCCATGGGGGACTTGTGGGCATCAGCTGGAAGGTCGTGGCCATGGGGGACCTGTTGGCATTGTGACATATGCGCAGTCACCCACCAATTCCTGTTCCCTTTGCTGCAGGTTACCATTCAGCCTCAGAGCCAGAGGGAATCCTGAAAGCAGTCAGAACTGCAGGCAAAGTAACCTTTTGGATTGGTTGGTGAGTCCACACACAGTCCAATTTTGATTGTATATACAATCAATACAATCTGTGCTCTCATATAGAGGCCAGGTCGCTGCCACCAATCCGCAATAAAGCATGCGACTCTGCGAAGTCTAACTCTAGCTAAATCCTGTAGGAAAAAAGGTTAATACACAACCTTTTTAGAGATAGAAAAATTAACAAAATTAATATCAAAACTGCTATGGTAACGTCTCTAATGCAGAACAAAAATAATATAGTAATAGAACAAATTGATACAGAAATAATAAGGAATAAATGTAAAAATAGCTATTGATAATCTGAGCAATTTGTCAAGTTACCGTGTCCTTTGTGGTAATAAGTCTAACAGAAGATATGAAGTCCAGTTATGGAAAGGTCTGTGGAATAGATAGAAGTCCTTTGATAACATGTAATGCCAATCCTTTTGATGGTAGATGGATGGCTGGACAAAAGACTCTCTCCTGTGTCCAGCAGTGTTGTTTTAACTCTTGTTTTAACTCTCCGACTATAACTCGCAGAGAGTGACATAGGTACGCTGCTGGCGTTCTCTACGTCACACAGGTACCAAACACGTGGGTCCTGGCGTATTCCACTGCGCAGCACACTGTTGCTTGCTTTCAGGAGGTGGTAGGGACATGCTGAGTGGTCCCACCACACACAAATCATTTCTAATAATTGTCTGCTAATTTTTAAATGGCTAGCATAGACGGAAAACTGATTAATTTAGTAAAATGTCTGAATGACTTATTCCTTGTAATGATCTGCTCTGCTGTCTGCACAGACAGACAGCTTTTTGACCATTTTGTAGGTCTGAGCGCTGCAGGTCCCTGGAAAGGAGACCTGTCTTCACTCTGCAACTTGTTGAGTTGCTGCTCTGGTGAGGAATTTGCATCCACTTGGCATGCAAATTGCTTAGCTGCTTCCTTTGATGGCTGGAAGGTCTTGGACATGGGGGATCTGTGGGCATCAGCTGGAAGCCATCAGCTGGAAGGTCGTGGCCATGTGGGATCTGTGGGCATCAGCTGGAAGGTCTTGGCCATGGGGGATCTGTGGGCAACAGCTGGAAGGCATCAGCTGGAAGGTCGTGGCCATGTGGGATCTGTGGGCATCAGCTGGAAGGTCTTGGCCATAGGGGATCTGTGGACATCAGCTGGAAGGTCATGGCCATGGGGGATCTGTGGGCATCAGCTGGAAGGTCTTGGCCATGGGGGATCTGTGGGCATCAGCTGGAAGGTCTTGGGCATGGGGGATCTGTGGGCATCAGCTGGAAGGTCATGGCCATGGGGGATCTGTGGGCATCAGCTGGAAGCCATCAGCTGGAAAGTCGTGGCCATGTGGGATCTGTGGGCATGAGCTGGAAGGTCTTGGGCATGGGGGATCTGTGGACATCAGCTGGAAGGTCATGGCCATGGGGGATCTGTGGGCATCAGCTGGAAGGTCTTAGCCATGAGGGGATCTTTGGGCATCAGCTGGAAGGTCTTGGTCATGGGGGAATCTGTTGGCAGCTGAAAGGTCGTGGCCCTGGGGCATCAGTAGTAGAGGATACTGGATTCTCTTGATGGGAACAATAAAGTTTTTGGATACTTTTCCCACCTAAACGTCATATATAACTACGGTTAATAATGGATTGAGGGAGAGCACAGAAGGTAAGGGAGAGATCCCAGGGGCTTGCATGTATCGCTAAACTGTTTTCAGAGGGGCGGAGGGGAAAAGTTCTCTATTTTGGGACAAGCGCATGTAGAAAACGTACTGGATCTACCACGGGACAACCTGCATGTAATCAGTTTGCAAAATTTGAATTTATGAATCCATCTCTGTTTATCTACCTCTCAAACTGATTAATGGTGCCCATACACTGGCAGATGGCGGCAGATTGATCCCTCTCTGATCTGTAGTGCACACATACTTCTACATGAAATCGATCAGAAATCTGTGCAGCAGCCTCTGCCTGCCAGGCCCCCCAGATCTGCGCTATGTTCCCCCCCAGGTCTGAGGTGAGTTTTGCTGAGCCCAGCTGTCCGCTGGTGTACCTCCTCCTTTATCGTCTGTACATTGATGCTGGGACGGCTGTACCCCATGACTCACTGTGCGTGACCTCGTGCATATCATCAGGTCTTGGGGTACAGGCCCTGGCAGTGATGGAGAAAGGCACGGGACACAGGAGAGGCATGCCAGAGGAAGGTATGGGGAGGAGACACAGGACACAGGAGAGGCATGCCAGAGGAAGGTATGGAGAAAAGACACGGGACACAGAAGAGGAATGCCAGCGGAAGATATGAAGAGAAGGCACGGGGCACAGGAGAGGCATGCCAGAGGAAGGTATGGGGAGAAGACACAGGACACAGGAGAGGCATGCCAGCAGAAGGTATGGAGAGGAGGAGACACGGGACACAGGAGAGGAATGCCAGTGGAAGGTATGGAGAGAAGACACGGGACACAGGAGGTGCATGCCAGCAGAAGGTATGCAGAGAAGACACGGGACACAGGAGAGGAATGCCAGCAGAAGGTATGGAGAGAAGACACGGGACACAGGAGAGGCATGCCAGCAGAATGTATGGAGAGGAGACACGGGACACAGGAAAGGCATGGCAACAGAAGGTATGGAGAGGAGACACGGGACACAGGAGAGGCATGCCAGCAGAAGGTATGGAGAGAAGACATGAGACACAGGAGAGGCATGCCAGCAGAAGGTATGGAGAGGAGACACGGGACACAGGAGAGGAATGCCAGCAGAAGGTATGGAGAGGAGACACGGGACACAGGAGAGGCATGCCAGCAGAAGGTATGGAGAGAAGACATGGGACACAGGAGAGGCATGCCCGCAGAAGGTATGGAGAGGAGACACGGGACACAGGAGAGGAATGCCAGCAGAAGGTATGGAGAGGAGACACGGGACACAGGAGAGGAATGCCAACGGAAGATATGGAGAGGAGACACGGGACACAGGAGAGGCATGCCAGAGGAATGTATGGGGAAGAGACACAGGACACAGGAGAGCATGCCAGCAGAAGGTATGGAGAGGAGACACGGGACACAGGAAAGGCATGCCAGCAGAAGGTATGGAGAGTAGACACGGGACACAGGAGAGGCATGCCAGCAGAAGGTATGGAGAGAAGACATGAGACACAGGAGAGGCATGCCAGCAGAAGGTATGGAGAGAAGACACAGGACACAGGAGAGGCATGCCAGCGGAAGGTATGGAGAGGAGACACGGGACACAGGAGAGGCATGCCAGCGGAAGGTATGGAGAGGAGACAGAGGACATAGGAGAGGCATGCCAGCAGAAAGTATGGAGAGGAGACATGGGACACAGGAGAGGAATGCCAGCAGAAGATATGAAGAGGGGACACAGGAGAGGCAGGCCAGCAGAAGATATGAAGAGGAGACACGGGACACAGGAAAGGCATGCCAGAGGAAGGTACGGAGTGGAGACACGGGACACAGGAGAGGCATGCCAGCAGAAGGTATGGAGAGAAGACACGGGACACAGGAGAGGCATGCCAGCAGAAGGTATGGAGAGAAGACACGAGACACAGGAGAGGCATGCCAGTGGAAGGTATGGAGAAAAGACACGGGACACAGGAGAGGAATGCCAGCAGAAGATATGAAGAGGAGACACGGGACACAGGAAAGGCATGCCAGAGGAAGGTATGGAGTGGAGACACGGGACACAGGAGAGGCATGCCAGCAGAAGGTATGGAGAGAAGACAGAGGACATAGGAGAGGCATGCCAGCGGAAGGTATGGAGAGGAGAAACGGGACACAGGAGAGGCATGCCAGCAGAAGGTATGGAGAGGAGAAACGGGACACAGGAGAGGCATGCCAGCGGAAGGTATGGAGAGGAGAAACGGGACACAGGAGAGGCATGCCAGCGGAAGGTATGGAGAGGAGAAACGGGACACAGGAGAGGCATGCCAGCAGAAGGTATGGAGAGGAGAAACGGGACACAGGAGAGGCATGCCAGCAGAAGGTATGGAGAGGAGAAACGGGACACAGGAGAGGCATGCCAGCAGAAGGTATGGAGAGGAGAAACGGGACACAGGAGAGGCATGCCAGCGGAAGGTATGGAGAGGAGAAACGGGACACAGGAGAGGCATGCCAGCGGAAGGTATGGAGAGGAGGAGACACAGGACACAGGAGAGACATACCAGCGGAAGGTATGGAGAGAAGACACAGGACACAGGAGAGGAATGCCAGCAGAAGGTATGGAGAGAAGACACGGGACACAGGAGAGGCATGCCAGCGGAAAGTATGGAGAGGAGACACGGGACACAGGAGAGGAATGCCAGCAGAAGGTATGGAGAGAAGACACGGGACACAGGAGAGGCATGCCAGCGGAAGGTATGGAGAGAAGACACGGGACACAGGAGAGGCATGCCAGCGAAAGGTATGGAGAGAAGACACAGGAGAGGCATGCCAGCGAAAGGTATGGAGAGAAGACACAGGAGAGGCATGCCAGCGAAAGGTATGGAGAGAAGACACAGGAGAGGCATGCCAGCAGAAGGTATGGAGAGGAGGAGACACAGGACACAGGAGAGGCATACCAGCGGAAGGTATGGAGAGGAGGAGACACAGGACACAGGAGAGGCATACCAGCGGAAGGTATGGAGAGAAGACACAGGACACAGGAGAGGAATGCCAGTGGAAGGTATGGAGAGGAGACACGGGACACAGGAGGCATGCCAGCAGAAGGTATGGAGAGGAGGAGACACAGGACACAGGAGAGGCATACCAGCGGAAGGTATGGAGAGAACACACAGGACACAGGAGAGGAATGCCAGTGGAAGGTATGGAGAGGAGACACGGGACACAGGAGGCATGCCAGCAAAAGGTATGGAGAGAAGACACGGGACACAGGAGAGGCAGGCCAGCAGGAGGTATGGAGAGAAGACATGGGACACAGGAGAGGCATGCCAGCAGAAGGTATGGAGAGGAGACACGGGACACAGGAGAGGCATGCCAGCAGAAAGTATGGAGAGAAGACACGGGACACAGGAGAGGCAGGCCAGCAGAAGGTATGGAGAGAAGACACGGGACACAGGAGAGGCATGCCAGCAAAAGGTATGGAGAGAAGACACAGGAGAGGCATGCCAGCAGAAAGTATGGAGAGGAGGAGACACGGGACACAGGAGAGGAATGCCAGTGGAAGGTATGGAGAGAAGACACGGGACACAGGAGAGGAATGCCAGCAGAAGGTATGGAGAGAAGACACGGGACACAGGAGAGGCATGCCAGCAAAAGGTATGGAGAGAAGACACAGGAGAGGCATGCCAGCAGAAAGTATGGAGAGGAGGAGACACGGGACACAGGAGAGGCATGCCAGCAGAAGGTATGCAGAGAAGACACGGGACACAGGAGAGGCATGCCAGCAGAAGGTATTGAGAGAAGACACGGGACACAGGAGGCATGCCAGCAGAAAGTATGGAGAGGAGACACGGGACACAGAAGAGGCATACCAGCGGAAGGTATGGAGAGAAGACACGGGACACAGGAGAGGAATGCCAGTGGAAGGTATGGAGAGAAGACACGGGACACAGGAGGCATGCCAGCAGAAGGTATGGAGAGGAGACACGGGACACAGGAGGCATGCCAGCAGAAGGTATGGAGAGGAGACACGGGACACAGAAGAGGCATACCAGCGGAAGGTATGGAGAGAAGACACAGGACTCAGGAGAGGAATGCCAGTGGAAGGTATGCAGAGAAGACACGGGACACAGGAGGTGCATGCCAGCAGAAGGTATGGAGAGAAGACACACGACACAGGAGGCATGCCAGCAGAAGGTATGGAGAGAAGACACGGGACACAGGAGGCATGCCAGCAGAAGGTATGGAGAGGAGACACGGGACACAGGAGTGGCATGCCAGCAGAAGGTATAGAGAGGAGACACAGGACACAGGAGAGGCAGGCCAGCGGAAGGTATGGAGTGGAGACAGAGGACACAGGAAAGGCATGCCAGCAGAAGGTATGGAGAGAAGACACGGGACACAGGAGGCATGCCAGCAGAAGGTATGGAGAGAAGACACGGGACACAGGAGGCATGCCAGCAGAAGGTATGGAGAGGAGACACGGGACACAGGAGAGGCATGCCAGCAGAAGGTATGGAGAGGAGACACGGGACACAGGAGAGGCATGCCAGCAGAAGGTATGGAGAGGAGACACGGGACACAGGAGAGGCATGCCAGCGGAAGGTATGGAGAGAAGACACAGAAGAGGCATGCCAGCAGAAGGTATGGAGAGGAGGAGACACAGGACACAGGAGAGGCATACCAGCGGAAGGTATGGAGAGAACACACAGGACACAGGAGAGGAATGCCAGTGGAAGGTATGGAGAGGAGACACGGGACACAGGAGGCATGCCAGCAAAAGGTATGGAGAGGAGACACGGGACACAGGAGAGGCATGCCAGCAGAAGGTATGGAGAGGAGACACGGGACACAGGAGAGGCATGCCAGCAGAAGGTATGGAGAGGAGACATGGGACACAGGAGAGGCATGCCAGCAGAAGGTATGGAGAGAAGACACGGGACACAGGAGAGGCATGCCAGCAGAAGGTATGGAGAGAAGACACAGGAGAGGCATGCCAGTGGAAGGTATGGAGAGAAGACACGGGACACAGGAGGCGCATGCCAGCAGAAGGTATGCAGAGAAGACACGGGACACAGGAGGCATGCCAGCAGAAGGTATGGAGAGGAGACATGGGACACAGGAGAGGCAGGCCAGCGGGAGGTATGGAGAGAAGACACGGGACACAGGAGAGGAATGCCAGTGGAAGGTATGGAGAGAAGACACGGGACACAGGAGGCATGCCAGCAGAAGGTATGGAGAGGAGACACGGGACACAGGAGGCATGCCAGCAGAAGGTATGGAGAGGAGACACGGGACACAGAAGAGGCATACCAGTGGAAGGTATGGAGAGAAGACACAGGACACAGGAGAGGAATGCCAGTGGAAGGTATGCAGAGAAGACACGGGACACAGGAGGTGCATGCCAGCAGAAGGTATGGAGAGAAGACACACGACACAGGAGGCATGCCAGCAGAAGGTATGGAGAGAAGACACGGGACACAGGAGGCATGCCAGCAGAAGGTATGGAGAGGAGACACGGGACACAGGAGTGGCATGCCAGCAGAAGGTATAGAGAGGAGACACACGACACAGGAGGCATGCCAGCAGAAGGTATGGAGAGAAGACACGGGACACAGGAGGCATGCCAGCAGAAGGTATGGAGAGGAGACACGGGACACAGGAGTGGCATGCCAGCAGAAGGTATGGAGAGAAGACACACGACACAGGAGGCATGCCAGCAGAAGGTATGGAGAGAAGACACGGGACACAGGAGGCATGCCAGCAGAAGGTATGGAGAGGAGACACGGGACACAGGAGTGGCATGCCAGCAGAAGGTATAGAGAGGAGACACAGGACACAGGAGAGGCAGGCCAGCGGAAGGTATGGAGAGCAGACACGGAACACAGGAGAGGCATGCCAGTGGAAGGTATGGAGTGGAGACAGAGGACACAGGAAAGGCATGCCAGCAGAAGGTATGGAGAGAAGACACGGGACACAGGAGGCATGCCAGCAGAAGGTATGGAGAGAAGACACGGGACACAGGAGGCATGCCAGCAGAAGGTATGGAGAGGAGACACGGGACACAGGAGAGGCATGCCAGCAGAAGGTATGGAGAGAAGACACGGGACACAGGAGGCATGCCAGCAGAAGGTATGGAGAGGAGACACGGGACACAGGAGAGGCATGCCAGCGGAAGGTATGGAGAGGAGACACTGGACACAGGAGGCATGCCAGCAAAAGGTATGGAGAGAAGACACGGGACACAGGAGAGGCATGCCAGCAGAAGGTATGGAGAGGAGACACGGGACACAGGAGAGGCATGCCAGCAGAAGGTATGGAGAGAAGACACGGGACACAGGAGAGGCATGCCAGCAGAAGGTATGGAGAGAAGACACGAGACACAGGAGGCATGCCAGCAGAAGGTATGGAGAGGAGACACGGGACACAGGAGAGGCATGCCAGCAGAAGGTATGGAGAGGAGACACGGGACACAGGAGAGGCATGCCAGCGGAAGGTATGGAGAGGAGACACGGGACACAGGAGAGGCATGCCAGCAGAAGGTATAGAGAGGAGACACAGGACACAGGAGAGGCATGCCAGCAGAAGGTATGGAGAGAAGACACAGGACACAGGAGAGGCAGGCCAGCAGAAGGTATGGAGAGAAGACACGGAACACAGGAGAGGCATGCCAGCAGAAGGTATAGAGAGGAGACACAGGACACAGGAGAGGCATGCCAGCAGAAGGTATGGAGAGAAGACACGGGACACAGGAGGCATGCCAGCAGAAGGTATGGAGAGAAGACACACGACACAGGAGAGGAATGCCAGCGGAAGGTATGGAGAGGAGACACGGGACACAGGAGAGGCATGCCAGCAGAAGGTATGGAGAGAAGACACGGGACACAGGAGAGGCACGCCAGCAGAAGGTATAGAGAGGAGACACAGGACACAGGAGAGGCAGGCCAGCCGAGCTTAAAAGAAACCAGAGATGAACGCTTTGGCACAAAATAAACATATTCCCCGATAGATTTTACAAAATAAATACTATACCTGGTATTTTCGCCGCTCTGGTGTGCTGTTTTTTGTGTTTTTTTACTAAAACTCCATGCAAAACACAGTTCATCAGAAAAGCATATTATTTAGTGGGCTGTGTGCAAAATGAAATCACCATTTCTAAAAACCTCTTATGACTAACAAATATAGATAAAAAAAATAAAGAAAAAAAAAGATTTCAATATGCTCTTACGTTAGCAGACACAGGCATAGCTCCTTCCTGGCACCAGCAGTAGAGATGGTCCAAACGGTTCGCATGCAAACTTATTCATGTGAACAACGCGAGTTCGTGTTCGTGTCGAACCGTGAACACTTAGCGCATTCGACCCGCCTCCAATACTACATCATTAGGCTAATGTAACGATTGTGGAATTCTCTCCGTGGTCAGCGCGGTCAGCGCACAGGACGTGCGCTGACACTGCGGAAATCCTCCACAAGCGTATAATTTGAGAGAACCCAGCAAAAGGTGCAATGCACCTGTAGAGGGAAATTCCTGTCGGCAGATGCAGCTGTGGAGTGCAGAGGAACAGATCCTCTGCCCTGCCACAGACGCCAGACAGGAATTGTACGGAGGGAAGAAACGCAGGGCAAGATAGCCCTGAAAGAGAGAGATCAAAGTAACAGAGGGTCTGTGTGTCCACCAAACTAGTCGCCACCCTGCGACGATGAACACACAACCATGAAGATCAGGTGAAAAAGCAATCGCAAGAGATGGCAATTGCTAACAGCGACACAAGACCGAATAAACACAGATGAAGAATGTATGTATGTCCACCAATCTAGCCGCCAACCTGCGACGGTGGACACACAACAGAGGAAACCAAGTGAGAACGCAATCGCAAGAGAAGCGACTGCGAATGAGAATGAGCACAGGGACAGATTGTATGTGTGTGCACCAATCTAGTCGCCAACCCGCGACGGTGCACACACAACAGCAGATACGAAGTAGGAACGCAATCGCGAGAGAGGCGATTGCCAGAGGTGACACAAGGCTACAGCAAGGCAGGGCACGAGAGTAGCAAAGGCACAGCAAATATACAATGAGAAGATAAGGAAAATAACAAACGCCAACTAAACGCGAACACCGCACTCATTCACAACAGCGAACGCGTTTACAGCGCGTTCTCCGTGTGTTAAGCACAACAGAGACAAGCACGCCTAACTAACCACCGACAGACAAACATGAAACAGAGGACGCGAGCGCTTGCTTAACGGTTACCTCACCGAGCCTCCAGCAAGCGTCCGTATCAGACAAGACAGATACACGAAAACAGGAATAAGTGATAGATACGATCCACTGCTCTTTCCGCCAGAGCGAGTGCGATCCAAGTATAGCAAGAGAGCTTAGCAGGATCCACTGCTCTTTCCGCCAGAGTAAGTGCGATCCAAGTATAGCAAGAGAGCTTAGCAGGATCCACTGCTCTTTCCGCCAGAACAAGTGCGATCCAAGTATAGCAAGAGAGCTTAGCAGGATCCACTGCTCTTTCCGCCAGAGCGAGTGTGATCTAAGTATAGCAAGAGAGCTTAGCAGGATCCACTGCTCTTTCTGCCAGAGCGAGTGTGATCCAAGTACAACAAGAGAGACAGATGAACAGAAGGGCCTACCAGTAACAACCGCTGCTCTGGTTAGCACCCCACAGACAGACAGAACAGGCAATACAAATAATACAATCCTGACTGCTCTAGCAAGGATGCCTAGTGCAGTCCCATGAATTACTCTAAGCTAATATTTAAACAATAAGCATGGCTGACACTCCAGGAGTGTTTCACAGGACAAACCCTTATGACCAGCAACGTACTGTGGAATCACATGGTATTTATAGAGCAAGCCTACAAAGGATGTGGCTAGGCAATTTGCATGACAAACATATGCAAATTCCTCAGCAGCAGCAAGCTGCAAAACTGACAAAAGGTCTCTTTTCCAGAGACCTGCAGAATGCAGACCTGAACAGTGGTCAAAAAGCTGCCTGCCTGCGCAGGCAGCTGAGCAGATCATTACAGCTAAACTTTGACCCTCTACATCAGTCAGCAGACACATGGCAGCCAATCAGGCTGCACTCCCTCCTGGAGCCCCCCCCCTTATAAAAGGCAGCATGTTCTCACTCTGTCTGCTGCCTGATTAGTGAGAGAAGAGAGAGACATTGCTGGAGAGATAGGGAAAGCTTAGTTAGGTCTTGTTAGCTTGCTCCTTGCTGATATTTGTTGCTGAATAACACCACAAAACAGCTCTTTTGAGAGCTAATGTTCCTGTGATGTGTTTTTTTTTCTTTGTGTGGCCCACTGACACTGCATATACAGCCCTGTCTGTCACAGCTGGCCCTTGCTAAGTGCTATACTGTGCAAGGCCCAGCACATTCAGTGCATACCTTTTCACTGCACCTGTGTGACTGCACAACGTATTATACCACCAGCAGTCACTGCATACCTTTTCACTGCACCTGTGTGACTGCACATTGTATCATACCACCAGCAGGCACTGCATACCTTTTTCAATGCACCTGTGTGACTGCACACTGTTTTATATACCAGTCAGTGCATACCTTTTCACTGCACCTGTGTGACTGCACATTGCATTATACCGCCACCAATCACTGCATACCTTTCACTGCACCTGTGTGACTGCACATCGTATTATACCACCACCAATCACTGCATACCTTTCACTGCACCTGTGTGACTGCACATCGTATTATACCACCACCAATCACTGCATACCTTTCACTGCACCTGTGTGACTGCACAACGTATTATACCACCAGCAGTCACTGCATACCTTTTCACTGCACCTGTGTGACTGCACATTGTATCATACCACCAGCAGGCACTGCATACCTTTTTCAGTGCACCTGTGTGACTGCACACTGTTTTATATACCAGTCAGTGCATACCTTTCACTGCACCTGTGTGACTGCACATCGTATTATACCACCACCAATCACTGCATACCTTTCACTGCACCTGTGTGACTGCACATTGTATTATAATAAAATCAATGAATTCATCTGCACACCAAAATTAATGCAACAATAAGTGTATTAAATATAGTATCAAATATATAACAAATTCACATAGAATACAATACAATGAGCACAGTACAATACAGACTGAGGCACTTAACATCCAAAAAGAGACACTCTGTGTATATGGTATACCATAGTAGCTTATACAATAACACGCCAATGTTCATGGATAGCAGCAAGTCCAACAGGGACTATAACATCATAGTGCAGAGTGGACCATCAGAAAAAGCAAGCTATGGTATTAGCCAAAACAGTCACTGTAGCATAAACGTTGTGGATCTCAATAGAGCAAACCTGAGCATAGTGGAAGCAAGCGATGCCATAAAAAGTGTATCAGAGCGTCAAGAAGAGTCCATTACCCTGACAGCGCCGTTTTGGATTTAATCCTTCGTCAGAGGGTTAGGTTTGGTGGATTCCCACGGAGTGCTGTGGCCGAATGATGTCCTGTGCAGCCAATATATACAAAACCTAAACGCTAGTACGCCCAGCCTGGACACTGGGGCCGGCCCTATGACGCGCATGACAACTCGCGGCGTGCGCCGCGGCGCCATGACGTCACTTCCGGTTCCGGTTGGCACAGCTCAGTGCGGCTTGCTATCCAGTCGTGTGAGCAACACACGCAAGATGCCTGCCGCACATGCTCAGTGCGGTGCCCTCCGGCCGGGAAAAGCTAGAACTACATAAATAGTAAATGCAACAGTAAAGGTATCCAGTAGATGGAGCTGGTGCGTAATTTGGCAGTGTCCAGGCCTGCGCAGGCACAATCTGAAAACAAACAAATAAGTATACATTAACATACATTATTAAAATGAAGGAATCAGGGATCCCTCACCTGATGAAATAAAACTAAGGATGTTAACTATCCACTAAGCTAAAGATCAAAGTACCATCATTTTACACTCGTTACTACAACTTTATTTAAGAAATGGTGCCAGATCTGCTTCCTCATTCATCCCTTGTGGTGAGATTGTGTTTAAACGATACATCCAATATAATTCTCTTTGTAGCAATTTATGTTCAATATCTCCACCCCTAAATGTCGGAGTCACCACCTCAACTACCCTAAAGCGCAATTGAGACACATTGTGTCCTGCCTCCATAAAATGCCTGGCAACAGGAGAGTCCGCTGCACCACAGCGGATATTGCTGCGGTGTTCACTAATTCGTGTACGCACATCTCGTGAGGTTTGGCCAATATATAGTTGGCCACAAGGGCATATAAAGCAATATACCACGTTTTTCGATGAACAGCTCGCAAAACAGTTTAGTGCAATGCGTTTGCCTGATCGTGGGTGAGGAAATGATGCGCCCCTTTGGACAAATCCACACCGGGAACAATGCCCACATGGGAACATGCCTGTGGGACTGGGTAAATTAGAAAGCCAATTACCTCTTACTGTAGAGGTTGGTGCCATACTACGCGCATGCACCAGGGAATCTCGTAGGTTTTTTGATCGTCTGAATGCCCAGATTGGCTGTTCCCGAAAAACGTATTGTATTATACCACCACCAGTCACTGCATACCTTTCACTGCACCTGTGTGATTGCACATTGTATTATACCAGCAGCAGTCAGTGCATATCTTTTTCAATGCACCTGTCTGACTGCACACTGTTTTATATACCAGTCAGTGCATACCTTTTCACTGCACCTGTGTGACTGCACATTGCATTATACCACCAGCAGTCACTGCATACCTTTCAGTGCACCTGTGTGACTGCACATTGTATTATACCACCAGCAGTCACTGCATACCTTTCACTGCACCTGTGTGACTGCACATTGTATTATACCACTGCCAGTCACTGAATACCTTTCACTGCTCCTGTGTGACTGCACATTGTATTATACCACCAGTCACTGCATACCTTTTCACTGCACCTGTGTGACTGCACATTGTATTATACCATCGTCAGTCACTGCATACCTTTCACTGCATGTGTGTGACTACTCATTTATTATAGTGCAGTCAGTGCATACCTTTTCACTGCACCTGTGTGACTGTACATTGTATTATATCACAAGTCACTGCATACTTTCCACTGCATCTGTGTGACTGCACGCTGTTTTATATACCAGTCAGTGCATACCGTTTCACTGCACCTGTGTGACTGCACATTGTATTATACCACCAGTCACTGCATACCTTTCACTGCATCTGTGTGACTGCACATTGCATTATAGCAGCAGTCAGTGCATACCTTTTCACTGCACCTGTTTCACTGCACATTGTATTATACCACCAGCAGTCACTGCATACCTTTCACTGCATCTGTGTGATTGCACACTGTATTATACCACCAGTCACTTCATACCTTTCACTGCATCTGTGTGACTGCACATTGTATTATAGCAGCAGTCAGTGCATACCTTTTCACTGCACCTGTGTGGCTGCACATTGTATTATACCACCAGTCACTGCATACCTTTCACTGCATCTGTGTAACTGCATACTGTTTTATATACCAGTCAGTGCATACCTTTTCACTGCACCTGTGTGATTGCACATTGTATTATAACAGCAGTCAGTGCATACCTTTTCACTGCACCTGTGTGGCTGCACATTGCATTATACCACTAGTCACTGCATACCTTTCAGTGCACCTGTGTGACTGCACATTGTATTATACCATCAGCAGGCACTGCATACCTTTCACTGCACCTGTGTGACTGCACATTGTATTATACCACCGCCAGTCACTGCATACCTTTCACTGCACCTGTGTGACTGCACATTGTATTATACCACCAGCAGTCACTGCATACCTTTTCGCTGCACCTGCGTGACTGCACATTATATTATACCACCAGTCACTGCATACCTTTCACTGCATCTGTGTGACTGTACATTGTATTATAGCAGCAGTCAGTGCATACCTTTTCACTGTACCTGTGTGGCTGCACATTGTATTATACCACCAGTCACTGCATACCTTTCACTGCATCTGTGTGACTGCATACTGTTTTATATACCAGTCAGTGCATACCTTTCACTGCACCTGTGTGACTGCACATTGTATTATAGCATCAGTCATTGCATATCTTTCACTGCATCTGTGTGACTGCACATTGTATTATAGCAGCAGTCAGTGCATACCTTTCACTGTATCTGTGTGACTGCACATTGTATTATAGCAGCAGTCAGTGCATACCTTTCACTGCATCTGTGTGCCTGCACATTGTATTATACCAGCAGTCAATACCTTTCACTGCATCTGTGTGACTGCACATTGTATTATAGCAGCAGTCAGTTCATACCTTTTACTGCACCTGTGTGACTGCACATTGTATTATACCACTGCCAGTCACTGCATACCTTTCACTGCTCCTGTGTGACTGCACATTGCTTTATACCACCAGTCACTGCATACCTTTTCACTGCACCTGTGTGACTGCACATTGTATTATACCACCGCCAGTCACTGCATACCTTTCACTGCATGTGTGTGACTACACATTTATTATAGTGCAGTCAGTGCATACCTTTTCACTGCACCTGTGTGACTGTACATTGTATTATACCACAAGTCACTGCATACCTTCCACTGCACCTGTGTGACTGCACATTGTATTATACCACCAGTCACTGCATACCTTTCACTGCATCTGTGTGACTGCACATTGCATTATAGCAGCAGTCAGTGCATACCTTTTCACTGCACCTGTTTCACTGCACATTGTATTATACCACCAGCAGTCACTGCATACCTTTCACTGCATCTGTGTGATTGCACATTGTATTATACCACCAGTCACTTCATACCTTTCACTGCATCTGTGTGACTGCACATTGTATTATAGCAGCAGTCAGTGCATACCTTTTCACTGCACCTGTGTGGCTGCACATTGTATTATACCACCAGTCACTGCATACCTTTCACTGTATCTGTGTGACTGCATACTGTTTTATATACCAGTCAGTGCATACCTTTTCACTGCACCTGTGTGACTGCACATTGCTTTATACCACCAGTCACTGCATACCTTTTCACTGCACCTGTGTGACTGCACATTGTATTATACCACCGCCAGTCACTGCATACCTTTCACTGCATGTGTGTGACTACACATTTATTATAGTGCAGTCAGTGCATACCTTTTCACTGCACCTGTGTGACTGTAAATTGTATTATACCACAAGTCACTGCATACCTTCCACTGCACCTGTGTGACTGCACATTGTATTATACCACCAGTCACTACATACCTTTCACTGCATCTGTGTGACTGCACATTGCATTATAGCAGCAGTCAGTGCATACCTTTTCACTGCACCTGTTTCACTGCACATTGTATTATACCACCAGCAGTCACTGCATACCTTTCACTGCATCTGTGTGATTGCACATTGTATTATACCACCAGTCACTTCATACCTTTCACTGCATCTGTGTGACTGCACATTTTATTATAGCAGCAGTCAGTGCATACCTTTTCACTGCACCTGTGTGGCTGCACATTGTATTATACCACCAGTCACTGCATACCTTTCACTGTATCTGTGTGACTGCATACTGTTTTATATACCAGTCAGTGCATACCTTTTCACTGCACCTGTGTGACTGCACATTGCTTTATACCACCAGTCACTGCATACCTTTTCACTGCACCTGTGTGAATGCACATTGTATTATACCACCGCCAGTCACTGCATACCTTTCACTGCATGTGTGTGACTACACATTTATTATAGTGCAGTCAGTGCATACCTTTTCACTGCACCTGTGTGACTGTACATTGTATTATACCACAAGTCACTGCATACCTTCCACTGCACCTGTGTGACTGCACATTGTATTATACCACCAGTCACTGCATACCTTTCACTGCATCTGTGTGACTGCACATTGCATTATAGCAGCAGTCAGTGCATACCTTTTCACTGCACCTGTGTGGCTGCACATTGTATTATACCACCAGTCACTGCATACCTTTCACTGTATCTGTGTGACAGCATACTGTTTTATATACCAGTCAGTGCATACCTTTTCACTGCACCTGTGTGATTGCACATTGTATTATAGCAGCAGTCAGTGCATACCTTTTCACTGCACCTGTGTGGCTGCACATTTATTATACCACCAGCAGTCACTGTATACCTTTTTCAATGCACCTGTCTGACTGCACACTGTTTTATATACCAGTCAGTGCATACCTTTTCACTGCACCTGTGTGACTGCACATTGCATTATACCACCAGCAGTCACTGCATACCTTTCAGTGCACCTGTGTGACTGCACATTGTATTATACCACCAGCAGGCACTGCATACCTTTCACTACACCTGTGTGACTGCACATTGTATTATACCACCGCCAGTCACTGCATACCTTTCACTGCACCTGTGTGACTGCACATTGTATTATACCACCAGCAGTCACTGCATACCTTTTCGCTGCACCTGTGTGACTGCACATTGTATTATACCACCAGTCACTGCATACCTTTCACTGCATCTGTGTGACTGCACATTGTATTATAGCAGCAGTCAGTGCATACCTTTTCACTGTACCTGTGTGGCTGCACATTGTATTATACCACCAGTCACTGCATACCTTTCACTGCACCTGTGTGACTGCACATTGTATTATAGCATCAGTCATTGCATATCTTTCACTGCATCTGTGTGACTGCACATTGTATTATAGCAGCAGTCAGTGCATACCTTTCACTGCATCTGTGTGACTGCACATTGTATTATAGCAGCAGTCAGTGCATACCTTTCACTGCATCTGTGTGCCTGCACATTGTATTATACCAGCAGTCAATACCTTTCACTGCATCTGTGTGACTGCACATTGTATTATAGCAGCAGTCAGTGCATACCTTTCACTGCATCTGTGTGACTGCACATTGTGTTGTAGCAGCAGTCAGTGCATACCTTTCAATGCATCTGTGTGCCTGCACATTGTATTATAGCAGCAGTCAGTACCTTTCACTGCATCTGTGTGACTGCATGTTGTATTATAGCAGCAGTCAGTGTATACCTTTTACTGCATCTGTGTGCATGAACATTGTATTATATCAGCAGTCAGTACCTTTCACTTCATCTGTGTGACTGCACATTGTATGCCTTTGACATGGGAGACCAGGGTTTGAATCCTGGCTAGGGACAGTACCTACTCAGTAGGGAGTTCAAGGCAAGACTTCCTAACACTGCAGGGTGGCCTCTTGAGCGCGTCCCAGTGGCTGCAGCTCTTGAGCTTTGAGTCCAACAGGAGAAAAGCGCTATATAAATGTTTGGATTATTATATCAGCAGTCAGTACCTTTCACTGCATCTGTCTGACTGCACATTGCATTATACCACCAGCAGTCACTGCATACCTTTCACTGCAACTGTGTGACTGCACATTGTATTAGTCAAGTCAGTGCATATCTTTCACTTCATCCCCCCAATATGGACAAAACAACAGGCAGAGGCAGGCCACCCGGCAGGTCTGTTCAAGGTCATGCTGACGTGATTTTGTGCGGCCCTCGACCAAAGTACAGTGTTCAGAAGGCACTTGCCATCAACTCCCAAGATTGTTAGGCCGTAGTTGACTATTTAACACAGAACACCTCATCTTCCTCAGCTTCTGCACGGAACCGTGACATATCTTACTCCTCCTGCTTTAATTCTGGCACCCCACTTAACGCTCAGCTGGCAGCCACCACTGCTATGACTAGCACCACATCCGCTCCATTTGACAGTTCTCAGGAGTTATTTGGTGAGGAATTAAATGATTCACAGCCATTAAGGTGACGGCGCTAAGCATGTTACACCACCACCTCATATGTCTGAGTTAGGCGCCACTATGGACCTAAGGTGTGAGGATGATGAAGTACCTGTTGTTGGTGCAGTTTTGGTGGTGTCTGATACAAGGAAAGCTGTGGAGGATGATGATGATAATACTGCCATGGATGTCACGTGGGTTCTCAATAGACAAGATGACCAGGGGACAGTTCAGAGGGGGAGTCAGAGAGGAGTAGGAGGAGACGAGTTGCTGAAAGAAGCAGGGGGAGCTCATCATCAGAATTAAACAGCTCGTGGCAGTGTCCAGCGCCATGTATCACCACCTATGGACAGCCAGCCAACATGCCCTTCAAGGTCAACTGCTGCTGCCACCACCAAAGTCCCCACATCCCAGGGTTCAGCGGTGTGGAATTTTTTTTCTGTGTCTTCCTCAGATGAAAGCAATGGCATCTGTACTCTCTGCCACCAAAAATGGAGTCGTGGAAAGACCAAGACCCACATAGGGACAACTGCCTTACGAAGGCACCCCTAATGAAAAAGCACAAACAGCAATGGGATGATCACCTGAGGAAAAGCAGCACACAAACGCAAAGCCACCCTCCGCCTCCTCTTCCTCCTTCAGGTGCAGCATCTTCAGCCACTTTCTCCCTTGCACCTTCACAGCCACCCTCCTCCACACCACCTCTCACCTTGAGTGGTTCCTGCTCCTCTGCCCACAGCAGCCAGGTGTCTGTTAAGAAAATCTTTGAGTGGAAGAAGCCAAAGTCTGCCAGTCACCCCTTGACCGGCGTCTGACAGCTGGCTTGGCGGAACTGTTAGCTCGCCAGATGTTACCATGCCAGCTGGTGGACTCTGAGGCCTTCCGAAAATTTGTGGCTATTGAGACACCGCAGTGGAAGATACCAGGCCGCAATTATTGTTCTAAAAAGGCGATACCCAAACTGTACCGTGAAGTTGAAAGGCAAGTGGTGTCCTCTCTGGCACACAGCGTTGGGTCAAGGGTCCATCTGACCATGGATGCCTGGTCTACAAAGCACAGTCAGGGTGGGTACATTACTTATACTGCACATTGGGTCAACCTGGTGACCGCTGGCAAGCAGGGAGTACGTGGCTGTGCAGAGGACCTAGTTGTGACACCTCCATGGCTTGCAGGCAGGCCAGCTGCCACCTCCTCTCCTTCTCCTCCTACTCCTCCTGCTACATCCTCTTCGCTGTCACCCTCCTCCTCCTCGGCTGAGTGGCAGTGCCAATCTACTGGTGCTGTGATCTCCTCTCCAACTACACACCCCCCCAGCTCCCCAGGGCCTATGCTGCATGCCAGGTACGATGGTGTCACGCCATCTTAGACATGTCTTGCCTCAAAGCGGAGAGTCACACTGGAGCAGCTCTCCTGGCTGCTCTGAACAAACAGGTGGATCAGTGGCTGACCCCGCACCAGCTGGAGATCGGCAACGTGGTGTGTGACAATGGCAGCAGTCTCATGTCGGCTTTGAGTTTGGGAAAGTCGACACATGTACCCTGCATAGCACACGTGCTGAATCTAATAATCCAAAGATTTGTGTGTAAGTACCCAGGCTTACAGGAGGTTCTGAAGCAGTCCAGGATGGTGTGTGGGCATTTCAGGCATTCCTACACGGCCATGGAGCACTTGGCCGATTTTCAGCAGAGAAACAACTTGCCAGTGAGGCGCTTGATTTGCGATAGCCCGACTAGCTGGAATTCAACGCTTCTCATGTTTGACCGCCTGCTACAACAGGAGAAAGCCGTCAACGAGTATCTGTACAGCTACGCTCAAAATCATGCTCTGGGGAGCTGGGCATTTTCTGGCCAAAGTACTGGACACTCATGCGTAATGCCTGCAGGCTTATGCGTCAGTTTGAGGAGGTGACAAACCCGGTTAGTCGCAGTGAAGGCGCCATCAGCGACTTGATCCCATATGCTTTCTTCCTGGTGCGTGCCGTGCGTAGAGTGGTGGATCAAGCTGTAGAGGAGCGTGAACAGGAAGAGGAGGAAGAGTTGTAGGAAACATCACCACCAGAACCAGATTTGTCATCAACACCTGCAGCATCACAGAGGAGGGGGAGGAGGAAGAATCATCTGGGGAAGAGGAGTGAGATGAGGAAGGTGGTTTTGAGGAGGAGGTGGAAGAACACCCGCAGCAGGCATCGCAGGGGGGTTGTGCTGCTCACCTTTCCCGTGGTATTGTTCGTGGCTGGGGGCAGGAGGAGAACTTACCTGACATCACTGAGCAAGAGCAAGAGGAGATGGCTAGTAGGTCGGCATCCGACTTTGTGCACATGGAGCCTTTCATGCTGTCCAGCCTGTTGAGGGACCCCCGTATAAAAAAACTCAAGGTGAATGACCTGTACTGGGTGGCAACGCTACTAGACCCTCGGTACAGGCACAAAGTTGTGGAGATGTTACCAACTCACCAGAAGGCAGAAAGGATGCAGCACATGCACAACAAGCTGGCAAGTATGCTTTACAGTGCGTTTAAGGGTGATGTCACAGCACAACGGAATAAAGGTACCACTGGCAGTAATCTTCCTCCTCCTCCCAAGTCCATGCAGGCAAGGACAGGACGCTCCAGCGATCTCATGGTGATGTCGGACATGCAGACATTCTTTACTCCAACACCTCGCTTTAACCCTTCCGGATCCACCCTCCACCAACGCCTCGACCGGGAGGTAGCCGCCTACCTGGCCTTAACTGCAGATGTAGACACTATGAGCAGCGATGAACCCCTGGACTACTGGGTGCACAGGCTTGACCTGTGGCCAGAGCTGTCACAATTTGCTATCCAACTTCTGTCTTGCCCTGCCTCAAGCATCCTGTCAGAAAGGACCTTCAGCGCAGCTGGAGGCATTGTCAATGAGAAGAGAAGTCGCCTAAGTCACAAAAGTGTTCAGTACCTCACCTTTATCAAAATGAATGAGGCATGGATCCCGGAGGGCTACTGCCTGCCCGAAGACTAAGGGCCTGATTCACAAAGCGGTGATAACCAAGTTATCACGCCTACAAGACTTTAGGCGTGATAACCTTTGCACCGCTGAGTTAGCACCGCTTTGTGCTGGTGATCACGCGCAAAAATTGCGCAATTCCACGTGCAGCGCCCATAGGGTTTAATGGTTGCATCGCGCGCGCAAAACTTTGCGCACGGGAATTTTGCGCGAGTTTCTTCTTATCACGCCTAAACTGAGTTTAGGCGTGATAAAGGGCTTTTCACTGGCGTGCAAACAGTTTGCACCGCTTTGTAAATCAGGCCCCAAGTCAGTCCTCACACACAGCATCTCTGCCTGCCTGTCGGCTGCTGCTGCCTGCCCTAATACTAAGTCAGTCCCCACACACAGCATCTCTGCCCGCAGACTGCCTTCTCCGCCACCACCAACAGGGTCCAGGACTCCAGGTGGATTCCTGAATTTTTAAGGCCGCCACTAGCAGCGGCCGCTATAATAATTTTTCTTGTGCGTGTACATGCCTGCCTAATTTATCTGGCTGCACTGCAGCTGCAACAACAAAACAAAAGGCATGTACATGTGCCCATCCCCCTTCGTGATCGTTACCTTGCCGCGGTGAAGGGGCTTGCGTATCACAATGAAGCAATGACCGCCGGCTATATGAGTGTGTTGGGGGGGCAGCACACCCAAGATAATAAGGTCGTTGCTTCATTGTGGACAGACCAAATTTGATCAGCTGGACAGTCACTGCTGTTCTATCATTCAGCTACCTCAGCCTGACCATATAGGCTGGAACTGCACTCTCGCCAACGTGCGCACCAGCCCGGCCATCTGTTTCCGGTGCGTTAAACAGTGAGTTTGGTCTGTCAGTGTGAAGCAGTACACTACTTACACTAACTGCTGATCCATGTATACACACGGAAGATGTTTTCAGGCACTTTAGGCCTCCAATTTAGGAATGAAATGTGATTTCTGCCTTTTTAGGGATTATAACCCTGCTCTGAGTTAAATCCGTAATTTTCCCTGGGACTTGGACTTTTGGCATGTATCCCACTCCGCCATGCCCCCCTCCAGGTGTTAGACCCCTTGAAACATCTTTCTCATCACTTTTGTGGCCAGAAAGAGTGTTTGTAGTTTTTCAAGTTTGCCTCCCCATTGAAGTCTATTGCTTCAATGGGCAGTTTGCGTTGGTTCACAATATTCGTTGGTTTGCAACCTTTTTGGCAATTTAGCGAACCGAAAATCGGAGGTTCGAGCCATCTCTAACCAGCAGCTCCTCCCATCTCATCACAGCTCACTGTGATGCTGCAAATATACAGAACATGAGAGCAGAGCCAGAAGAGGACAGGCTTGGGCTTGAAAAGACACCAGAGAAGACAGACTCGGCTATAAAGTGAACCATAGACGAAGCACCCTCATGTATTTTACCATATACATCAGTGGGGACATTAGAGAAAACACCTACCCTGCTCTCTGTTTCATTCTTCACTGCTCAGCCTGCTTGTTATCAACCCTGATACAATCTCCGACTGAGCATTCAGTCTGGCTTTGCTATAATGACTCAGCTATAATGATTCCTGAGCAGAGCCAGAAGGAGCAGGCTTGGACTTGAAAAGACATCAGAGAAGACAGACTCCGCTATAAAAATTCTCAGTCAGGGATTTTATCAGGGCTGATGAGAAGCAGGCTGAGCAGTGAAGGATGAAACAGAAAGCAGGATAGGTGTTTTCTCTAATGTTCCCACTGTCGAGCTGGTTGTGGTTTCAGAAAGCGCCCTCCCCCACTTAACCCAGTCCTCATCGAAGGCACAGAGGTCACCAGAGTATCAAATGTTTGGTTCTTGGGCACCACCATCACCAATGACTTGAGATGGAGAGAAAACACCACTAAATGCCAAAAGAAGGCTCAGCAACGGCTGTTCTTCCTAAGACAACTAAGGAAGTTTGGTATGCCGCAGGAGCTGATGTCTAGCTTCTACACTGCCACCATCGAGTCTATCCTGTGCTCCTCTATCATCGTTTGGTATGGCGGCGCCACGACAAGCGTCAAGTACAGACTACAAAGAGTAATCCATGCCGCAGAAAGAATCATCGGTTCCCCCCTGCCACCTCTGGACCTCCTCCATGCTTCCAGGCTGAGAACAAGGGCAGATAGGATCACGCTAGACCCCCTCCACCCTGGTGGCCGCTTTTTCAACCGCATGCGCTCCGACCACCGCTATAGAGCTATTTCCACCAAGACCTCCAGACACAGGAACTCCTTTTCCCCCCAAGCACTGTGCCTTCTGAACTTGAACCATGCACACAGCAAAGCTAAATAGCAGGTCTGTCACCCAGGCCTAATTAGCCTGTATGTACTTGACGTGGGGCGATTCTTCATTCCATGTGTATTTGCACCTAGCACTAATTAACAAAGTAGCAGGACTAGCGGCTACGTACCTGTTCTATGTCTGTTCTTCACTGCACATGTACTTGCACTACTATGTTTCAAGGCCTATATCTGTTCTTCAACGCATTTTTGTATTGCCAGTTATGTTTTGATGTTGTTCTTGCACAGAGGCGTATCTAGAGGGGTGCAGATATGGCTCATGCCATGGGCACCACAGCACCACGGGAGCCATCCCTGCTTCTGTGCTGCACCCCCATACCTGCCCCTCCTCTGTGCTGCCATGCCTGCCCCCTGTGCCTCCCTGTCACTCAGACCTTAGATCAGATTCATTCTGTTATTTGGGGAACATGCCTACTTAATTATGACTGCTTAATTTATGTATGTAGGGTGCACATGGTTTAGTGTTAGAAAAGTGGACAGAGAGGGAATAAATGAGATATTTCCAAAAAAGTAACTTCAGCAGTATCCATAGCCAAAAAAGAAAAAAACACAGGCAACCATAACACAGGTACGCAAGAAAGGATGATTTTATCGGGGAAGGGGGCTCTGACTGGGCAGGGGACTCAATTTCAGTGTTTGCCATAGGTACTATATTAGCCAGATACGCCCCTGTTCTTGCACTATGCTCTATGCCGATGTGTACCACAAACAATTCCGAGTGTGGCAACTGCCGCACTTGGTGAAATAAATATGATTCTGATTCTGATATATATGGTAAAATACATGAGGGTGCTTCGTCTCTTGTTCCCTTTAATGATTCCTGAGCAAAGCCAGACTGAATGCTCAGTGGGGGATTTTATCTCAGGGCTGATAAAAAGCAGACTGAACAGTGAAGGATGAAACAGAGAGCAGGGTAGGCGGTTTCTCTAATGTTCCCACTGATATATATGGTAAAATACATGAGGGTGCTTCGTCTCTGGTTCACTTTAAGCACCAATTCCAATTCAACACCTACCACAGGTGTGGACATTGCACATGATGGGAATAGCCAAGGGTCCTTCGGGTTCTACGGTTGTTGGGAAATCAAACTCTGCTGAGCCCTTTCCAGCGAGAACTTTCTAAATTGCCTGATTGATCATTGTGAATGATGGAAACTGTGATTGGGTGGCCACACTGCAGCACCGATCTCTGGCAGATTTGAGCATCATGATTTGGACGACTCTTTGTCTAGTAAAAGATAGTAAGTCCGTACTGGAACCCAACAGCTAGCATTTTGGGGTGGATTAAGGCATGATTTCTTTTATAAAATATTTGTACTTTGGCCAGGATTTTTGGAGGTTGGTCTGTAAAACTGAAGACAGCTTCTAAAAGTGGCCACTAATGGTACAACTTCTAGCGAAAAATCGTTTGAGCGATCAGAAATTCACATCGAATTGTCTGTAAATAATCTCAGTTGATGGGTACAATAGATTACAAATTATTATAAAAATAAGTCATCCGATTGGATTCTTGTCAAACCAAAATTTGGACTTTCTTGTTGACTGTGATAGATAGGAAGCAAAGATTGGTGTAGTGAACGATTTTTCATCCGATCAGAATTTCTGATCACTCAAACGATTTTTCACTAGAAATTGGGCCATTAGTGGCCACTTTAGGAAGGACTGCATCGGCCGAGGGAGTACGAGGAGATGTTCCGGATCTTCAATGGCGGGCTAATTCAGTTTTATGAAAATGTGATGTGAGTTGAATGTGAATTGTGCAGCTTGCTTGCATTTGTACAGAGTTACACTTAGATCAGTTAGTAATCTCTGGGAAGTGACCATAAACTGTCCTGTGCCTCTTATTACTAAGAATACTAGTCAGGGGGTGACACAGTACAAGGCTGTTCCATGCAGCTATGATGTGTCTACAGGAGCTGCACAGATGTTGGCACAGCCACGGGCAGTGAAGAGTTAACCTTGCAGGGAGAATGTAGATCCGGCAGCTCTTTCCATGGCCGCAGCACTCTGGGTGTGTGATGAGGATCCCTCCGCAGGGCTGCTAAGGCTGAAACTTTCCGCGGATTGGCCTCACTTTGGGCCGGGAGGAGGGAGGCTGCAGCGGATTCCCCAGCAGTGACCCCCGGATTGTGACCTACAGACACGGGGCCGGCCCCCCAACATCCATCAGAACAGTCCTCCTCCTCCTGCTGCACCCCCAAACCCCGGGAGCCCCATCCAATACCGACCAAGTAAGGACTGTCTACTGCCTGCCCTGCCTGGGTGGTCGGCTTGTGAGGGGGCGGGGGGCCTTGGCTGGAGGTGAACGGGGCTCTGGCCAGGATTGGGCCATTTCTTGGGAGGAGGTGGTCGGGTCTTTGGACGGGTTACTTGGCTAGAGATGGACCTGGTCTCTGGGGTTGGAGGGGTCCCTTGGCTGGAGATGGACCAGGTTTCTGGTCTGGGGTTGGAGGGGTCTCTTGGCTGGAGATGGACCTGGTCTCTGGTCTGGGGTTGGAGGGGTCCCTTGGCTGGAGGTGGACCTGGTCTGGGGTTGGAGGGGTCCCTTGGCTGGAGATGGACCAGGTTTCTGGTCTGGGGTTGGAGGGGTCTCTTGGCTGGAGATGGACCAGGTTTCTGGTCTGGGGTTGGAGGGGTCTCTTGGCTGGAGATGGACCAGGTTTCTGGTCTAGGGTTGGAGGGGTCTCTTGGCTGGAGATGGACCAGGTCTCTGGTCTGGGGTTGGAGGGGTCTCTTGGCTGGAGATGGACCAGGTCTCTGGACTGGGGTTGGAGGGGTCCCTTGGCTGGAGGTGGACCTGGTCTCTGGCCTGGGAAGATTTGTTCCTTAGCTAAGGGTTGTCAGGTTGTGTGGCTGGACTTGGACAGATTCTATGGTTGGAGGTGGATGGGTTGCTTGTCTGGAGGTGGACTAGCTCTGTGGCCAAGGGTTGGATGGGTTGTCTGGCTGGTCGGGGTTGGACGGGTTCTGTTGCTGGGGTGGACAGGTTCTTTGACTGGAGGTAGACTGGCCATAGTTGGACGGGTCCCTTGGCTGGAGGTGGACTTGATCTCTGGTCGGGGTTGGACAACTTCTCTGGCCTGGTTGGATTGGTTCCTTAGCTAGGGGTTGACAGGTTGTGTGCCTGGATTTGGACATGTTTATGGTTGGGCCCGGGGTCGATGTCATATTTTAGTAGGAGAGGGACAAGGTATCTGGCCGGGGGGTGGATAGGGTTCTGTTGCTGTGGTGGATGGATTCCTTGGCTGGAGGTGGACTGGCCATAGTTGGGAGGAAGCCTTGGCTGGAGGCAGATCAGATCTCTGGCCTGGTATATTTGTTCCTTAGCTGAAGGTTGATGACAGGTTATATGGTCGGTATCGGACTGATTCTCTAGTGGGATGTGGACGAGTTCCTTGGCAGAGGTTAGACGGGTTACTTGGCTGTAGGTGGACGAGGTCTCTGGTGGGGGGTGGACGGGTCCCTTGGCTGGAGGTGGTTGGGTTCCTTGCTGGAGTTGGACTGGCCATGGTTGGAAGGGTTCCTTGGCAAAGTTTGGACGGGTTACTTGGCTGGAGGTGGACATGGTTTGGTGAGTTCTCCAGTGAAAGGTGTAAGGGTGGGTTCTGTGGTCTGGGGTTCTGTGATGAAGTGGCAAGGTTTCTAATGGTGGGTTGGAGGGGTCCTGTGGTCGGGATAGGGCTGGTTCTGTGGTCGGGGTTGGGTTGGCTCTGTGGTCGGGGTTGGGCTGGTTCTGTGGTCGGGGTCTGGTTGGTTCTTGGGGTTGGACTAGTTCTGTGGTCGGGATTGAGCTGGTTCTGTGGTTGGGCTGGTTCTGTGGTCGGGGTCTGGTTGGTTCCTGGGGTCGGACTGGTTCTGTGGTCGGGTTGGTTATAGGGGTGGCTCTGTGGTCGGGATTGGGTTGGTTCTGTGGTCGGGGTGGTTATAGGGCTGGTTCTGTGGTCGGGCTGGTTGTGTGCTGGGGAGGTTGGTCGGGCTCTTCATCAGGCAGCGGCTGGAAGACAGGAGGACATGGTGGAGGTGGAAGGAGCGTCTGTTTTCTTCTCCGGGATTTACTCTCCGCCATATTGGAGAGTTCAGGCTCTGCCATCTGTTTATATGAATATTGCCGATCTTCTTACATTCCACCTCCTGACTGGGGTCGGATTGTCCCCCCATCAAATGCCCAAATCCCCCATCCTGGTGCCTGACCTTAACCCCTTCCTCTCCGGAGGACATTAACCCCTTCCTCTCCGGAGGACCTTAACTCCTTCCTCTCCGGAGGACCTTAACCCCTTCCTCTCCGGAGGACCTTAACCCCTTCCTCTCCGGAGGACCTTAACCCCTTCCTCTCCGGAGGACCTTAACCCCTTCCTCTCCGGAGGACCTTAACCCCTTCCTCTCCGGAGGACCTTAACCCCTTCCTCTCCGGAGGACCTTAACCCCTTCCTCTCCGGAGGACCTTAACCCCCTCCTCTCCGGAGGACCTTAACCCCCTCCTCTCCGGAGGACCTTAACCCCCTCCTCTCCGGAGGACCTTAACCCCTTCCTCTCCGGAGGACCTTAACCCCTTCCTCTCCGGAGGACCTTAACCCCTTCCTCTCCGGAGGACCTTAACCCCTTCCTCTCCGGAGGACCTTAACCCCTTCCTCTCCGGAGGACCTTAACCCCTTCCTCTCCGGAGGACCTTAACCCCTTCCTCTCCGGAGGACCTTAACCCCCTCCTCTCAGGAGGACCTTAACCCCTTCCTCTCAGGAGGACCTTAACCCCTTCCTCTCAGGAGGACCTTAACCCCTTCCTCTCAGGAGGACCTTAACCCCTTCCTCTCCGGAGGACCTTAACCCCCTCCTCTCAGGAGGACCTTAACCCCTTCCTCTCAGGAGGACCTTAACCCCTTCCTCTCAGGAGGACCTTAACCCCTTCCTCTCCGCCTGGCACAGAAAACTCTGATACCCCCAGATATTTTACCCCATCACTGCTGTCCATTTGTCAGTCCTCCACCCACCTGACAAGCAACCTCTGATACCCCCAGATATTTCATCCCATCGCACTGTCCATCTGTCAGTCCTCCACCCGCCTGGCACGGAACCTCTGATACCCCCACGTATTTCATCCCATCACTGCAAGGCTGATCAGCAAGCTATTCTCTGGGGAAACTGGTACATGAGACAAAAACAATGTAATTGGCTGGATAAATTGTCCCATGTATGGGCAGCTGCCACCCTCCAGGTAGCACAGTTAGGATGCTGTGTCCATGCTAGTGTGGTGGAAGGTGGAGAGGGCAGAGCTGTGGCCAACTTTAGTGGGAGATGGTGGGTTCCGGCAGGCTTGGTCCATCTGCTTCCAGGATGTTCTTCCATAGATGTCATAGAAGGAGAGGGTCTGATGACATTTATACATGCAGTCAGGTTAGGCTCAGCACATTAAATAATGTAACACCATTTGCATTGTCATTGTGTTACAGTTGATGTTTTGCTAGCGGTTGGTTTGCACACTCATTGCTGGTTGTCTTTATATACAGAGCTAATTCCTAGAATGAGCCCAGTGTGTGGAGGTGGAATGTAACATGGCTGCCTGAGAAGGCACAGCAGCCATTATAATACCCACCAGGAGAAGCTGCCCTTTATGGGGGTCCTGGTGTTACCTTCCCTGGTAGAATGTTTGTGAATTGCCTCTGGAGTGCAGGAGAATGTCCCCTGGAGGTCCACCTGATGGTGTAGAGATCTCTCATCATAGCAAATGAGGTATTAGGAACAGTATGGGGCAACCAAAGCAAACATAATAATACTGAGCTAGGTGGCATTTATTAAAGGGGAACAGAAGTAAGAGGTATACGGAGGCTGCCATATTTATTTCCTTTTAATCAATACCAGTTGCCCAGCTGTCCTGATGATCTATTTCTCTGCAGTAGTGTCTGAATTACACCAGAAACAAGCATGCAGCTAGTCTTGTCAGATCTGACATTAATGTCAGAAACACCTGATCTACTGCATGCTTGTTCAGGGGCTATGGCTAATAGTATTAGAGGCAGAGGATCAGCAGGGCTGCCAGGCAACTGGTATTGCTTAAAAGGAAATAAACATGGCAGCCTCCATATACCTCTTACTTCAGTTCCCCTTTAAAGGAGTCTCTGAGCTGGGATCCTGTGGCTTCTTAGCTGTTATTGGCTCTGAGCTGGGATCCTGTGGCTTCTTAGCTGTTATTGGCTCTGAGCTGGGATCTTGTGGCTTGGCAGCTGTTATTGGCTCTGAGCTGGGATCTTGTGGCTTGGCAGCTGTTATTGGCTCTGAGCTGGGATCTTGTGGCTTGGCAGCTGTTATTGGCTCTGAGCTGGGATCTTGTGGCTTGTTAGCTGTTATTGGCTCTGAGCTGGGATCATCTGGCTTGGCAGCTGTTATTGGCTATGAGCTGGGATCCTGTGGCTTCTTAGCTGTTATTGGCTCTGAGCTGGGATCTTGTGGCTTGGCAGCTGTTACTGGCTCTGAGCTGGGATCTTGTGGCTTGGCAGCTGTTACTGGCTCTGAGCTGGGATCTTGTGGCTTGGCAGCTGTTACTGGCTCTGAGCTGGGATCTTGTGGCTTGGTAGCTGTTATTGCCTCTGAGCTGGGATCTTGTGGCTTGGCAGCTGTTATTGCCTCTGAGCTGGGATCTTGTGGCTTGGCAGCTGTTATTGGCTCTGAGCTGGGATCTTGTGGCTTGTTAGCTGTTATTGGCTCTGAGCTGGGATCCTGTGGCTTCTTAGCTGTTATTGGCTCTGAGCTGGGATCCTGTGGCTTCTTAGCTGTTATTGGCTCTGAGCTGGGATCTTGTGGCTTGGCAGCTGTTATTGGCTCTGAGCTGGGATCTTGTGGCTTGGCAGCTGTTATTGGCTCTGAGCTGGGATCTTGTGGCTTGTTAGCTGTTATTGGCTCTGAGCTGGGATCATCTGGCTTGGCAGCTGTTATTGGCTATGAGCTGGGATCCTGTGGCTTCTTAGCTGTTATTGGCTCTGAGCTGGGATCTTGTGGCTTGGCAGCTGTTACTGGCTCTGAGCTGGGATCTTGTGGCTTGGCAGCTGTTACTGGCTCTGAGCTGGGATCTTGTGGCTTGGTAGCTGTTATTGGCTCTGAGCTGGGATCTTGTGGCTTGGCAGCTGTTATTGCCTCTGAGCTGGGATCTTGTGGCTTGGCAGCTGTTATTGGCTCTGAGCTGGGATCTTGTGACTTGGCAGCTGTTTTTGGCTCTGAGCTGGGATCTTGTGGCTTGGCAGCTGTTTTTGGACTAGGTGGGATTTGGCTGGAACAGCAGAATTTCCTGAGATTCCAGTTGAAGGTCTCTCTGTTGAGGGGCGGAGGGGGGACCCGGAATAGAGACTTCCCTGGCTTTGTGGGACACACTGCTGTTTATTATCAGGTGTACATTAGCAGTGATAATGAGGTGACATTTATTTTCTATGGGACGTAGCTGGATAAAGCGAGGCACCCTGGCCTTACAGTACAAGGTTAGTGGCCTCCTCCCTTTCACCTTGTTTTATGTGTAAACAGCCATCTAATGTCAGCTGCAGAGAAGCCGGCCTGTGATTGGCTGCTCTCTCCACACCCCTGGCTGCTTCATCTACCAGCGGCTCCATCTTATTTAACCCTTTGTCATCTCCTGGCAGCTGCAGACAGCTGGCATTATACCCGAGGCTATCATTCTTCTTATTTTACTATTGTGTAACTCCTCACTATTCTCCAGCACAGCTGAGCAGAATGTGCAGCAGCCGGCCTCTGTATTGCCTCCCAGTGATGCTTCACTCCACAGCTATGTGTGCGCGGGGGGGGGGGGGGGGAGGCATGGAAGGGAGGGTCACAACCATGTGTGCTGGGGGAAGGGGGGTGCAGCCATGTGTGCTGGAGGGGAGGGGCAGCCATGTGTGCCGGGTGAAGGGTGGGTACAACCATGTGTGCTGGAGGGAAGGGGCAGCCATGTGCCATGTATAAGGAGCCCACAACAAGCCAGGATCATGCAAATGATTTGATAACAGTAGTTCAGGGTCTTTGGTCAGAATAGAGACTGTTCTAGTCCACTAGATGGGTGATTGGCAATAAGATTGCATAATCAAGCTAGCAAAACACTAGGGGGGAGGGCCCTGCCAGAGGCTTTACAATCTAAAGGGTGGGGGTGGAGACAATAGGGGCATCTGTTGAGAGGGTGCCCAGCAGAGCATATTATTGTACAATGGGGGGGGGGGGGGGGGGTAGGTGAGCAAGAAAAGGTGAGTCTTGAGGGCTCATTTGAAGGTATTAAAGCCATTGGGAATCCACACCTTAAAAATAAAAGTCAGATACTCACCTAAGGCGCCCTCCGTGCTGCGCTGGCTCCCCCATTCACATCCACCACCGCGGGGACTTCGGGAGCCAAGTGCTCCCGAAGACAGGCGGCTCCACACTGCGCACGTGCGAGTGCGTCATAGAGGGCGCTCGCGCGTGCGCAGTGTAGAGCGACCCGTCTTCGGGAGTACTTCCAAAGCCTCCCTTCGGCAGGGAATCAGCGGTATTTGACCAAAACGGTCAGATACCAATACGGGGGAGCCAGCGCAACAACGAGGACCGGGAGAGGAGAGGGGATGCTCTATGGCCTAGGATCTCAACGTGTGGTACGCGTACTCCAGTGGGTACCTCTGATGGTTCCAGGGGGTACTCGGGCTTGATATACTTAACATAAGAATACAGTCAGAGTTTTAGAAAAAAGATAAATCTTATTTAAACAACACCAAATTAGTATTTTAGGACCAATTCTCATGCACTACAATTAAAGAGACACTGAAGTGAAAAAAACATTATGATATTATGATTTGTATGTGTAGTACAGCTAAGAAATAAAACATTAAGATCAGATACATCAGTCTAATTGTTTCCAGTACAGGAAGAGTTAAGAAACTCCAGTTGTTATCTCTATGCAAACAAGCCATTAAGCTCTACGACTTTCAAAGTCGTGGAGAGGGCTGTTATCTGGCTTTTATTATCTCAACTGTTCCTGGACTATTTACTTTTTCTCTGCCAGAGGAGATGTCATTACTTCACAGACTGCTCTGAAAGACTCATTTTGAATGCTGAGTGTTGTGTAATCTGCACATATTATAGAGTGATGCAATGTTAGAAAAAACACTATATACCTGAAAATAAAAATATGAGAATATTTTCTTTGCTGCTAATCTTCTAGTAATTATTCATAGTACACAACCAATTCATTATATCATATATTTTTTCGCTTCAGTGTCTCTTTAAATATATATTTGTCAAAAGGTACTTGTGATAATGTTTACTATGCTAGGGGGTACTTGGTGAGTACAAGGTTCTAAAAGGGGTACATACCAATAAAATGTTGAGAAACACTGCTCTATGGGACCCAGAGCCTCCCTCTCCTTAGGTGAGTATCTGGCTTTTTTTTTAGATTTCGGATCCTATTCACTTTAAAGGTGGGAGAGTCTGATGGCTGGTGGGAGCAAGTTCTAGAGAGTGGGGGCAGCCCTAGTGAAGTCCAGCAATCGTGCATGGGAATGAGATACGCACGGTGCAACTAAGCGCAGGTCATTGGAGGATCGGAGGGGGCAGGCTGGTATGTGCCTGTGGTCAAGATCGGAGATGTAGGTCAGGCAGGTCCTGTGTGCTGATTTGTAGGCCAAGCACAGAATGTAGGAGTTGATCCGGAAGCAGATGGGGAGCCAGTGGAGAGCTTTATAGAGGGGAGTTGTGGGGGTGCTGTGATGGGAAGAGTTGATCAGTTTGGCTGCCACATTCATTACTGATTGAAGAGGGGCAATATGATTAGAGGGGATAACTGATAAAGGGAATTGCAGTAGTCTAGGTGGGAGATGACAAGGGCATGGATGAGGAGTTTGGTGGTGTCAGGGACAGGTAGGTGCGGATCCTGGAGATTTTGCGGAGGTGGGGTTTGCAGGATCGGGTAATACTTTTGGATGTGGGGTGCAAAGGAAAGTGCAGAGTCCAGGGTAACACCTAGGCAGCGGGATTCAGGGGTAGGGTGGATGGTAGTGTTGTCGATAGTGATGTGTAAATCTGGGAGGGGTGCAGCTGTGCGGGGTGGGATATCAGAAGCCCAGTCTTGTCCAGATTAAGCTTCAGGAACCTTACGGCCATCCAGGAGGAGATGCATGTGAGGCAGGTGGAGACCTTGCCCATGATGGAGGAGAGATCCGGGTGTGGAGGTATATCTGGGTATCATCGGCATGAAGCCATCAGTGTTCTTCAAAGTGGCACATGCCCTCCGGTGACCTACAGATTGGCACACGCCCATTGTTGCTTTTCTCAAAAAGTTGGATATAAATGCCGAGTGGCAAAAGTGTTCATGGTGATTATCATTCAGCAAGTCATTTATCCAAACGTGAGAGTTCATTGGGAATTGCAAGAGGAGGATTTCCGACCCACATAGATTAAAAAAAAAAAAAAAAAAAAAAAAACTACCTGTAAGAAAGGTCTCTGGAAAGAATTATTGCCAGTTTTTTTCATAAAAAAATGCCTTTACTGGTAATTCCTAGAAAGAAGAAGATCCGAGTTTTGGAAAATAAATGTAATTTACATGTCAAGCCTCACTGGTTGGAGGTGGGATGGTGTGTGTGTGTGTGTGTGTGTGTGTGTGTGTGTGTGTGGGGGGGGGGGGAGCGGGGGGGCTGGTTCTGACGGAATGCTGTCTTGGTGGGGGGGAGGGGCTGGTTCTTATGGAATGTTCCCTTGGTGGGGGTAGGGGGAGTGGCTGGTTCTGACGGAATTCTGTCTTGGTGGGGGGAGGGGCTGGTTCTTACAGAATGTTCCCTTGGTAGGGGGAGGGGCTGGTTCTGACGGAATGCTGTCTTGTTGGGGGAGGGGCTGGTTCTGATGGAATGCTGTCTTGTTATGAACGAGCACTGCAGCCAATCACACTGTAGACTAGAAGAGGTTTGTATATTTAAATATTGTTTCGCAAAGGGGATTTTTTAGAATAAAGGTAAACACTTTGCATATTTTATAATATGGTTTGAGAAGGTTCTGTATATCATTGTTCAATGATGTTGACAGATAAAGGTGATACACAGCTTACATTTTGCAGTTTATTTTTAGTGGAAAAGTAACCATAGGTCCTGCATGGAATGCTGACTGAAGCTCTGATGCACAGGAGTAGAGGATTTATACTTCAGTCACTGGGTTGGTTTGCATTTTCCTCTGAAGTATTTTGGTATCAAAGGTGTCCTCAAGGCCTCCAGGAAAGTAATTCTAGATACCTCGGAATGTGGGAAAAGATATAGAAGGAATGGCAGAGCTGGGCATCAGTCATTCCAGGGCCTAGAAAATCACCAACAAATGCTAGCTTTCCAGGTCCGGCTGTCCCAGCATGTTAAGCCCTAGCATAGAATGAGTACAGCAGAGCGCTGCCTGTAGGGCCTGTGAGGAAATTCTGGAGCACAGCGGAGCGCTGCCTGTAGGGCCTGTGAGGAAATTCTGGAGCACAGCGGAGCGCTGCCTGTAGGGCCTGTGAGGAAATTATGGAGCACAGCGGAGCGCTGCCTGTAGGGCCTGTGAGGAAATTCTGGAGCACAGCAGAGCGCTGCCTGTAGGGCCTGTGAGGAAATTCTGGAGCACAGCAGAGCGCTGCCTGTAGGGCCTGTGAGGAAATTCTGGAGCACAGCAGAGCGCTGCCTGTAGGGCCTGTGAGGAAATTCTGGAGCACAGCAGAGCGCTGCCTGTAGGGCCTGTGAGGAAATTCTGGAGCACAGCAGAGCGCTGCCTGTAGGGCCTGTGAGGAAATTCTGGAGCACAGCAGAGCGCTGCCTGTAGGGCCTGTGAGGAAATTCTGGAGCACAGCAGAGCGCTGCCTGTAGGGCCTGTGAGGAAATTCTGGAGCACAGCAGAGCGCTGCCTGTAGGGCCTGTGAGGAAATTCTGGAGCACAGCAGAGCGCTGCCTGTAGGGCCTGTGAGGAAATTCTGGAGCACAGCAGAGCGCTGCCTGTAGGGCCTGTGAGGAAATTCTGGAGCACAGCAGAGCGCTGCCTGTAGGGCCTGTGAGGAAATTCTGGAGCACAGCAGAGCGCTGCCTGTAGGGCCTGTGAGGAAATTCTGGAGCACAGCAGAGCGCTGCCTGTAGGGCCTGTGAGGAAATTCTGGAGCACAGCAGAGCGCTGCCTGTAGGGCCTGTGAGGAAATTCTGGAGCACAGCAGAGCGCTGCCTGTAGGGCCTGTGAGGAAATTCTGGAGCACAGCAGAGCGCTGCCTGTAGGGCCTGTGAGGAAATTCTGGAGCACAGCAGAGCGCTGCCTGTAGGGCCTGTGAGGAAATTCTGGAGCACAGCAGAGCGCTGCCTGTAGGGCCTGTGAGGAAATTCTGGAGCACAGCAGAGCGCTGCCTGTAGGGCCTGTGAGGAAATTCTGGAGCACAGCAGAGCGCTGCCTGTAGGGCCTGTGAGGAAATTCTGGAGCACAGCGGAGCGCTGCCTGTAGGGCCTGTGAGGAAATTCTGGAGCACAGCGGAGCGCTGCCTGTAGGGCCTGTGAGGAAATTGGAGCACAGCAGAGCGCTGCCTGTAGGGCCTGTGAGGAAATTCTGGAGCACAGCAGAGCGCTGCCTGTAGGGCCTGTGAGGAAATTCTGGAGCACAGCAGAGCGCTGCCTGTAGGGCCTGTGAGGAAATTCTGGAGCACAGCAGAGCGCTGCCTGTAGGGCCTGTGAGGAAATTCTGGAGCACAGCAGAGCGCTGCCTGTAGGGCCTGTGAGGAAATTCTGGAGCACAGCAGAGCGCTGCCTGTAGGGCCTGTGAGGAAATTCTGGAGCACAGCAGAGCGCTGCCTGTAGGGCCTGTGAGGAAATTCTGGAGCACAGCAGAGCGCTGCCTGTAGGGCCTGTGAGGAAATTCTGGAGCACAGCGGAGCGCTGCCTGTAGGGCCTGTGAGGAAATTGGAGCACAGCAGAGCGCTGCCTGTAGGGCCTGTGAGGAAATTCTGGAGCACAGCAGAGCGCTGCCTGTAGGGCCTGTGAGGAAATTCTGGAGCACAGCAGAGCGCTGCCTGTAGGGCCTGTGAGGAAATTCTGGAGCACAGCAGAGCGCTGCCTGTAGGGCCTGTGAGGAAATTCTGGAGCACAGCAGAGCGCTGCCTGTAGGGCCTGTGAGGAAATTCTGGAGCACAGCGGAGCGCTGCCTGTAGGGCCTGTGAGGAAATTCTGGAGCACAGCGGAGCGCTGCCTGTAGGGCCTGTGAGGAAATTCTGGAGCACAGCAGAGCGCTGCCTGTAGGGCCTGTGAGGAAATTCTGGAGCACAGCAGAGCGCTGCCTGTAGGGCCTGTGAGGAAATTCTGGAGCACAGCAGAGCGCTGCCTGTAGGGCCTGTGAGGAAATTCTGGAGCACAGCAGAGCGCTGCCTGTAGGGCCTGTGAGGAAATTCGGGGATTCTGTAGACTTTGTTCAGTAGATAACAGCATATGAATACCGTCAGTAAAACGTTGTAGATCTACATGGTAGGTTTCTGCCTTTGCAACAGAACCTTGTGGGCCATTAACACCCATGCAAAACCCAAGACTTGTGAAATATGTTGTGAACAGACAAAGCAATGATGGTTACTCGCCCTCAATACGGGAAGACAGATTTGGCAAAAACCCAAGATTGCATTTTACTAGAACTTCGTAACTACTGTGTAGTGGGAATGTTTTAGTTTGGGTCAGGGCCTGGGACGCTCACCATCACTGAACCCAATAAGAACCGACCTCTTCACTGTAGCAGAAGGGGCTTAGGGGCAATGTGAGAACATCTGTTAGGAAACTGAATTTCAGCAGAAATTAAAACTTGCAATATGACAATGACTCTGTAATAGAAAAAAAACCCTCTGGGGGATACTTACCTGGGTAGGTGGAGCCTCAGGGTCCCAATGGCCTCAGTTCACTAAGCAGTTTAGACTAGTCTACAGATGGTTTTTAGTCTACTGATGGTTTGGTGTCATGTTTTAGACCTGTTTTTAGACCTGGTGTAATGCTAAACATACACGGTTCGAGAATGTCCTTCTCAATCGAGCCGCTGATGGCTCGATTGATAATATCCGACAGGTCCGATGACCCGCCGGATAGATTCCCTGCAGGCGGACAATAGCGGGGAATCGAGTGGCTGATAAGGAGCGCCGGCGGGGACGCGCCGGCATCGAGCCGCTGGCTCGATACCGACGCATAAACTTATCGTGTATGCCCAGCATTACATTCAGTAATTACACAATTCACAAAGGCAAACGAGGATTAACCACGCCCACTTCTCCTGACAGAGATTAGACCAGCTGATTTCTGTCGGTAAAGTCATTCTGTGAGGTATTTTAGATGTGAGGTTGGAACCTTTTGAATTATTTATGCAGGAGTATAATTGTATGTAGATGAGAGCTCATCAGAGGAGGAGGATGTCAATCATAGCTACCCGCTTCTGAATTGCATCTTTTGATCATTTCCCCTGCTTTAACCACCTAATTACCAAATGGTTTAGACCAGGTCTAAAACGTTTTGTAAGAGTGAATTCACCTTTGATGCAACTGACCATCAGTAGATTAAAAAACATCTGTAGTCTAAACTGCTTAGTGAATTGAGGGCCAATGAGGCTTCCCCGACCTCTGAAGTTTGGAGGAATCCATCACTGGCTCCCCCTGAAACCTCCCCCGACAGAAGCTTGGAGGAATCCATCACTGGCTCCCCCCGAAACCCCCCCCCCCCCCCCGACAGAAGTTTGGAGGAATCCATCGCTGGCTCCCCCCGACAAGCGAACATTTATTTACCTCTCCGGGATCCAGCGCAGGCGCAGTAGTGACTCTTCATTCGGGCTAGTTGAAAATAGCGCAGCCCGATCGTATCCGCTGTTCTGCGCAGGTGCAAAGGACGCACGCCAGCACTGTAGAGCGAATACGATCGGATTCTGCTATTTCCGCCTTAGCCAAACGGAGGGCCGCTAGTGAGCCTGCGCAGAATTGCGGTGGGTAAATATTTACCTCACCGCTGTTCGGGGGTCGCATCGCTGGATTGCCGGGACACCGGAGGACGGGGGATGCCACGTTAGGATCCAGAGGCTTCTCCTTCCGAGGTAAGTATCCCCCAAAGGTTTTTTTTTAATTATAGATCCTCTTTAATTGGTCATTAACCACTTAAGCTCTCAGTTGTTTTCACTTTATGCATACGAGCAATTATCACTTCCCATTCATTCGCCTATAACTTTATCACTACTTATCACAATGAACTGATCTACATCTTGTTTTTTCCGCCACCAATTAGGCTTTCTTTGGGGGGTACATTTTGCTAATAGCTACCTTACTGTAAATGCATTTTAACAGGAAGAATAAGAAAAAAAACGGAAAAAATTCATTATTTCTCAGTTTTCGCCCATTATAGTTTTAAAATAATACATGCCTCCATAATTAAAACCCACGTATTGTAATTGCCCATTTGTCACGGTTATTTCACCGTTTAAATTATGTCCCTATCACAATGTATCGCGACAATATTTTATTTGGAAATAAAAGAGCATTTTTTCCGTTTTGCATCCATCACTATTTACAAGCTTATAAAAAAAAATATAGAAATATTTCATCTTTACATAGATATTTAAATAGTTTAGACCCTTAGGTAAATATTTGTGTTTATTTTTTTTTATTTATTTTTTTTATTGTAATGTTTTTGTTTTTTTTGTTTATTAAACATTTTATGTGGGTATTTTTGGGAGGGTGGGAAGTAAATAGTGTTTCATTTAGGGAAATATTTGTTTAGTGTATTTTTTTTTTTTACTTTTAGATGTAGTTTTACTCTTTGGCCACAAGATGGCAACCTTGAGTTTGTTTACATGATGTCACTCTAAGCGTACAATGTACGCTTAGAGGGACATAGAGTCAGAAAAAGCGAAGCTTCCGAGAGAAGCTGCTGCTTTTTCTGCAGGGGAGAGGAATCAGTGATCGGGCACCATAACCCGATTCATTGATTCCTGGGCTACCGAATCTGCGGCCGGGAGTGCGCATGCACGCGTGCGATCGGCTGCGGGAGCGCGCATGGCCTCCTTGACGTTTTTATACATCGAGGACAAAGTGGTTAAATCTTTCAAGGAATAGCCTAAAAAAGTGGAGGAGGGTTCATGAATGGACAGGGCAGGTGAGGTTCTAAATCCTGCTGAGATATGGTAGACTGATCTGCCCCACATGGAAGAAACGTCCCAAACATTGCACAGCTAAGACATTCTCATTAATACTAAATCTTCACACAAGCACAATATATACACGCGTGTCACATGGCTTGTACTTACTGTTTCATGTTACTGCAGGTCAGAGAGTTCGCGTTGTGTAATTCTGTCTGGCTGGAACTTATGCTGTATCTTTTATGTAAATGTAATCAGTAAAAAGTCTTATTTCTCATACCGACCATTATTTTTATTTTCCTATCTACAGAGAATATGCATCTGGAGATCAAGGTCGCTCTGAATTTTATTATTTCATATCTCTACAATAAACTCCCAAGAAGAAGAGCGGATCTCTTTGGAGAAGAGCTTGAAAGACTACTGAAAGGCAAGTACGAAGGGCACTGGTACCCGGAGAAACCTCTGAAGGGTTCTGGCTATCGATGTGTCCACATCGGGGAAACTGTGGATCCAGTAGTTGAACAAGCAGCACGCAGGAGTGGGCTTGACATTGAAGATGTACGAGCAAATGTACCAGAAGAGCTCAGCGTGTGGATCGATCCATACGAAGTGTCTTACCAAATTGGAGAGAAAGGAACGGTTAAAGTATTGTACCTGGAAGATGTGGAAAGCAGTGCTGAGCTGGACACGGAGATAAAGAGTAGCTTCAATCCCGAGGCACAAGCATTTATCCCAATCACTAACCAGGAGACCTCCCTGTCCAACTCACCATCTCCATCATTTGGTCAGTCCCCAAGCCCAACTTTTATCCCCCGTGCCACCCAACCCATTACTTTCACAACCGCCACCTTCGCAGCTACAAAATTTGGCTCAACAAAGATGAAGAAAGGAGGTCAACGTATGGCGAGATCGCCCACCAATACCCTGGCAAAGCACAAAGGTCTTTCTCTGTCTGTTCATTCATTGAACTTCAGTCCAGCCCAAGGAGCTCCATCTCAGCTTTCTCCAAATGCCAAGGAGTTTGTCTTCAGTGGTCCTCCTGGGATCTTCTATGATGGTGATAGCCAAAGCCTACAAAGCCCGGGCCAGTTTTCTACTCCCTTCAACAGCGGGAGCAGTCTGTTCAATGAGAAATCCCCTTTTGTGGATGGATTAAACTTCAGCCTTCCTTATCCAAACCAGCCTTTTCAGCCGGTTGTCTTGGCTAATTAAATTTATTGAATCATTTCTATATTCTTCTCTCATTTTTTCTTTCAAAACAAAAAGATTGTCTTTGATTTATAAAGCTAAAACAAACAATGGTGACACTGGGAGTTTTTAATTGCATTGCCACTGGACACTTGTGAAGTTCTCACTTTTTTTACAAGAAGATAAATATAAATTAAAATATATAAATATGGAGAGTATATGGATATCTAGCTGGTTTCTTTATTTTTTTACCTTTTCCACTGGATACACCAGAATAAATATAATTTTTTGTGGATTGTTTCCCCCCCTCGTCTGTCATTACAGGATGGAAAACTGAGAGTCATGGTGCTGGTTGGTCTTCACCACCATATCAGTAGAACCTCTGGAAATATTCTGAGTGGAACAATTGGTACGTTTTTCCGCTGGGTTCAGATTCGCATCCTCTAAAGACTATCTTCTGCCGGCCAGCAAGAACAAGTGAAATTTTGTGAAATGAGGGCTGGGAAGGGACTTTTCTTTTTCCTGCCCTTCCTCTGATTCTACAACACTGGTCACTAATTTACTTCCCTCCTCCCAAACCTTTGTGATCGGGTTTTCCTGGATGACTGTAGGATCCGTTCTACGCACCTTCATAAGCTAACACTACTGCGGTCTCCGCTACAAGCCCTGCCCTCTGCATTGCCTCAATCAACACTGATTATTCTGTAGCAGATGTAGTCCACATCTTACTGCATGTTCCAGGGTGCCTGGAGAGAGAGACCTCCCACAGCAGTATTTGGCGTAGGCCTGGTCTACTGCCATTCAGAGCAGAGATAGTGGTAGGACAGTATAAAGTGCTATGATGGTGAGAATAATGTCTTTATTGCTTCACATATTGCAGCTGATGCCTACAGGTTTGTGTCTTTTATACTGAAGAAGGTTGTGAAGGTTTTTTTAAAGCTCTTTTTCTGTATAACTTAAATCTACAGAATATTCCATCTCCCTCTAGGGGGGACTTAGGGGCCCCAATGATTACTTGGGAGTTCCGTTTTATCGGCACTTTTAAAGTGGGATTTCAAGTGAACCCGTCATTCTCCATTCTAGCAGTATTATATGAGAATACCTGAGCCCTGCACAACAAACCTGACAGAGTCTCTTGTTGTAAGACCATATTACGGTGTTTCTGTTCTCCTACTTGCTGACCTCTTAATATAGAAGACATATTTAGGTATGTGAAATATAATCTATTCTAAAATAGGCCAGCGTGGCTAAAAGAATGACATTGGAAAAATATAATATATTAATAAATGTTTTATATTATAGGTATATTTTTAAAGCTGTTTATAAATCCATTTTTATTTATTTTATTTTCTAAAACAATTTTGAGATACGTGTTGTAAGTATCATCAATGAATATATTATAAAAAAAAATATATATTTAACAAAAAATTGCAAAAATATTTAGAGTCCATCTTCTGAATGCAAATGTCGTACTTTGATTGTTGAGAGACTTTGAGAAGGAGCGTGCCCACCTGAAATCAGCCCACAAAGCTTAACGGGCAAATAGGGCTACTCATCAGGAAGGCATTAAAGGATAGCTGTACTCACAAATATGACTCCTCCTCCTGTCCTCTGGAGTCCTTGTGGAAGGCAAGTCCTTCTGATTACCCCTCTTTTTTAGGTTCCAGAATGATAGATCTCCGCCTTCTGTTCCATAAAGTATCGCTCCATTCATAACAGTCCACTCCCTTCTTCCAGGAAGTTGTGGGCGGGCTTCGGTTGGGGGCGTGACTTCTGCCATTACAGCCATATTTTTTTATTGGCCATAATGCAAAAAAAGTCACACCCACCACCTTAGGCAGCAAAGGGTTTTTTTCCAGGCCGTACTCTTACCAGTAAAGGAGGTGCAAGGTCAGTCCGCCAGAGCACCAGCCCGGACATATGGGCCCACATGCAATTCACTTTTTCTCTCGCGTTTTCTCCTAGGTGACATTCTTAAACGTGTAAATCAAATGCTTTTTAAGCCACGAAAAAGCAAGAAAATACTCAAAATAACTTTTGATCGTACTTTTCACGTTCTTCTTAGCTGAAGAGTACCAGAAAGTTAATCTAAATAGAAGATTAAAATGATCTCAAAGGAGAGAACTCAGGAGAAGAATATAATTGCATATGGGCCCTGGTGAGCAACCCACAAGGACCAGCACGCTCCACAGTGCTTCTGAAGTTAGACTGGCTTTTATTGGAACTATTTATTCAGAATGTTGTGCTCACTCCGGCCCATACTGAGGTGTGGATGAGCCCCAAGTTATGGTTTATAGCAGAGCTGCAGTCATGATTGCAGAGCTGTGTGTCCTGCTAGCACAGAACGGTCCGCGTTCCCATGAAGCAGCCTGAAATGAGAAGTTTTGTTGTACCAATTCTTGACCAAAATAAAGAAATGTCTGCACTACACAGGATGGATACTACACACGTCATATATGCTTATCACAGCCAGATATTTGTGGACATGTGACCTGCCACGTCATTCTGAAAGTGTTACAGTCTCAGGTGAAGCCCCTCCCCTTCCACCCCAGACCTGGTGGGCACACATGAAGCCCCCCCCCTTCCTCCTCAGACGTGGTGGGCACACATGAAGCCCCTCCCCTTCCTCCCCAAACCTAGTGGGCACACATTAAGCCCCTCCCTCCCCAGACCTGGTGGGCACACATTAAGCCCCTCCCCTTCCTCTCCAGACCTGGTGGCCACACATGAAGCCCCTTCCTCTCCAGACCTGGTGGCCAAACATGAAGCCCCTCCCCTTCCTCCCCAGACATGGTGGGCACACATGAAGCCCCTCCCCTTCCTCCCCAGACGTGGTGGGCACACATGAAGCCCCTCCCCTTCCTCCCCAGACCTAGTGGGCACACATGAAGCCCCTCCCCTTGCTCCCCAAACCTAGTGGGCACACATGAAGCCCCTCCCCTTCCTCCCCAGGCCTGGTGGGCACACATAGTTACATAGTTATTTTGGTTGAAAAAAGACATACGTCCATCGAGTTCAACCAGTACAAAGTACAACTCCAGCCCGTCCCCCACATACCCCTGTTGATCCAGAGGAAGGCGAAAAAACCCCCACAAGGCATGGTCCAATTAGCCCCAAAAGGGAAAAATTCCTTCCTGACTCCAGATGGCAATCAGATAAAATCCCTGGATCAACATCATTAGGCATGAAGCCCCTCCCCTTCCTCCACAGACTTGGTGGAAACACATTCAGCACAGCAGGAGTCCATGCTGACTCCAGGTACCCTTTACACCCGTCAGCCAAGTGGACAACACTGTATATCGGCTGCTAGAGAAAAATACAATCGGCTTTATCCAGGGCAACCATCTGCTGTGAGAGGATTTTAGCACTTTAGTGAGAAAGCTGAGCGAGCCCCGGAGAAGGAAGTGGTAGCTGGGCATATCTGCACATGGTCAGCCCAGGCTTGGTATATTAGAACTGGGAGTGTGTTACCCACCAAACGTGTATTGTTGCCATGGATGGAAGCATCAGTAAAGCTTTATAAAATGTCAGCTGCAGGAGGAGGTGTAAAGGTTGTCTTGTAATGAGGATAAGTGACCTTCTGACATAAATGCACCAGGTACCCATCTCCCCTCCATGATGTGACGTGTCACTGTTTCCATGGTGACTATGGGTGGTGTCAGAGAGACCATTGTTACATCTCCTCACACACCACACATGCCAGATATATTATATATGGATGGAGCAATCCTGATCTGAAGCGTCGGGTTCTTCCACATTCCCGGTATTTATCAGTTCACTTATACTGGAAACAACAGAGTGACTCCTTCATCAGTCCTACATCAAGGTGCCCATTCATGGTCCAATCTCCAGAATGATCGATTGGTTCCGATTGACGATTAGACGATCCGGTCACAACAATCGGATCAGACAGTCTATCGTTCAAGAGATTGTACGGTTAAGACGGAGATTGTACGGTTAGGACGGAGATTGTACGGTTAGGGCGGAGCACTCGGCAGACATGGCTGCTCTGACCTTTCCTTTGTGAGACTTCAGTCCTGGCTCTGCTGTAATGGGGCTTATTTATAGCATGCCCTCCTGACACCCCCCCCCCCCCTATACTGGTCATCCATCCATGGTCCAGTCAGGTGACTGCAGCGTGGGAGGCGGAAGTTCTGATCGCACTGATAAGTATGTTGTTATAAGAGTGATCATCAGGATTTGTGGAGCAGAATATCACATCAGCATTGCTTATAAATGGACCCCATGGCTGTCGCTCCACCTTGTGACGCTCTGATTGGTGGAGCTGGTGAGAGCCCCTCCCCTCTGTGCAGAAGCGGCTTCTTGTGACGCTCTGCTCTGATTGGTGGAGCTGGGGGGAGCCCCTCCCCCTCGGTGCAGAAGCGGCTCCTTGTGACGCTCTGCTTTGATTGGTGGAGCTGGATAGAGCCCCTCCCCCTCGGTGCAGAAGCGGCTCCTTGTGGGCGTTTCTCCTCCCATCTTTGGTGCTCCCTCACTGGGGCACATTTGGGGGGGGGGTAACAGATGCGCTCGATTCCTGGTAGAAAACATTTTTATTGCCATGAATGCCTCCTCTGTACTGGGAGATGTGGCTGACCATATCCCCTCCTCCTTTGACTGTAGCTACAGGAAGGAGTGTGCTGCCAGTATGCGGGGGCGGGGAGACTCTTGGTACGTGTGTGGGGGGGTCTGTCAGTATATAAAGGGGGGTTGTGTCTGCCAGTATCTGCTTCTGGGGAAGGGGGGTTTGTGGGGGTCTGTCGGTGTGTGTGTGCAGGGGGTGTGCACTTTAGGGAGGGAAGGTCTGTCATTTTAAACCCTCCAGGCTGCTACTGGCGAGAACATAAACCCTCTCCCTATTATCTGCCTATTTGTCTGCCTGTTTCTCCATTCATCCAGACAGATTTACATAGAGGGGCGTGTGCAGTATAAGGGGCGTGTCTCAGCCACACTCTACAGCTGGGAGACTTTTTAACATAGTGCAATGAACACTTTTTATTTATGGACTGGTAAGAAGGCCCAGCCATTAAAGAACGAGCGCTAGACCAATCAACGCATGCGCAACCTACGTACGCGCGCACTGCCGCATCCCAAGTGAATGCCCCTCCCCACTGCTGCCCGAAGCATCCCCACGCCTGCGCGCCGGCCCCAACGCACAGACACAGGAGGACACAGGGAACGGGTTATATAGGATTAGCAACCTACAAGGTGCACAGACAGAAAAAACCTGAAGCAATATTTGTCTGTAAAACGGTGTCAACCTCCGAGGACTCTTCAGTGAAGGATTCAATGATGTAAACCAGGTGCTAACACTCATCATGGATTTATGTGCGTTACACATATAGGGGATTATTATACAGGAATATTGTTTAGTGCAGGATTACACAGTTATAGCATGCAACGGGGGGTTGTCGAGTATTGCACTCCACCAGGCTTCACACACCTGGTCCGCCGGTGCTCAATCCCTCCCTGGGTCACCACTTCACAGCAGGTACAATAAATGTAGAAATGAAGGCGGCACGCCAATGGCGAATAAACGTGCGTTTATAGAAAAGGTAGCAAACACGACATGTTTCGGGATGAACCCCTTTCTCAAGTGTACATGTACTCTCAGTGGCATGTACACTTGAGAAAGAGGTTCACCCCAAAACATGTCGTGTTTGCTACCTTTTCTATAAACGCAAGTTTATTCGCCTTTGGAGTGCCTCCTTGATTTCTACATTTATGATACACTGTTATACCAAACAGGTGCTAATGACCAGGAGAGCATGTGAGTGAAAACACAGATGAATGACAAACGGGTAAAAGATAAGCCAGGCAGTACTGAGGAGAAATCGCTGAATCTTACACAAAAGCAAGACTGAGCACAGCCACAAGACTCAGAGGGGTCTGACTGCACCCGCCAGGGGTCTCAGCAGAAATGTCAAGGAAATCGGCTGCTTCCAGATCTGCTCCCCCAACTCTTCTCATCCTCACAGGTTTGTGGCGGCATTTCTTCACATGGAGATGGAGATCTGGTCACAATGAATATTCTCCTCAATGCTGATCCATGTAGACAGATATCGATTGGTAGTAAATACCCTCAGAGAGGCTTGTGGTCAGTGATTGGTTCTTCTCAATGTATTTAGAGTTCCTCAGAGGTTTGTGTCAGTGTCAATGTATGGAGAGTTCCTCAGAGGTGTGTCAGTGTCAATGTATGGAGAGTTCCTCAGAGGTGTGTCAGTGTCAATGTATGGAGCGTTCCTCAAAGGTGTGTCAGTGTCAATGTATGGAGCGTTCCTCAGAGGTGTGTCAGTGTATGGAGCGTTCCTCAGAGGTGTGTCAGTGTCAATGTATGGAGAGTTCCTCAGAGGTGTGTCAGTGTCAATGTTTGGAGAGTTCCTCAGAGGTGTGTCAGTGTCAATGTATGGAGAGTTCCTCAGAGGTGTGTCAATGTATAGAGAGTTCCTCAGAGGTGTGTCAGTGTCAATGTATGGAGAGTTCCTCAGAGGTGTGTCAGTGTCAATGTTTGGAGAGTTCCTCAGAGGTGTGTCAGTGTCAATGTATGGAGAGTTCCTCAGAGGTGTGTCAGTGTCAATGTATGGAGAGTTCCTCAGAGGTTTGTCAGTGTCAATGTATGGAGAGTTCCTCAGAGGTGTGTCAGTGTCAATGTTTGGAGAGTTCCTCAGAGGTGTGTCAGTGTCGATGTATGGAGAGTTCCTCAGAGGTGTGTCAGTGTCAATGTTTGGAGAGTTCCTCAGAGGTGTGTCAGTGTCAATGTTTGGAGAGTTCCTCAGAGGTGTGTCAGTGTCAATGTATGGAGAGTTCCTCAGAGGTGTGTCAATGTATAGAGAGTTCCTCAGAGGTGTGTCAGTGTCAATGTATGGAGAGTTCCTCGGAGGTGTGTCAGTGTCAATGTTTGGAGAGTTCCTCAGAGGTGTGTCAGTGTCAATGTATGGAGAGTTCCTCAGAGGTGTGTCAGTGTCAATGTATGGAGAGTTCCTCAGAGGTTTGTCAGTGTCAATGTATGGAGAGTTCCATAGAGGTGTGTCAGTGTCAATGTATGGAGAGTTCCTCAGAGGTGTGTCAGTGTCAATGTATGGAGAGTTCCTCAGAGGTGTGTCAGTGTCAATGTATGGAGAGTTCCTCAGAGGTGTGTCAGTGTCAATGTATGGAGAGTTCCTCAGAGGTGTGTCAGTGTCAATGTATGGAGAGTTCCTCAGATGTGTGTCAGTGTCAATGTATAGAGAGTTCCTCAGAGGTGTGTCAGTGTCAATGTATAGAGAGTTCCTCAGAGGTGTGTCAGTGTCAATGTATAGAGAGTTCCTCAGAGGTGTGTCAGTGTCAATGTATGGAGAGTTCCTCAGAGGTGTGTCAGTGTCCATGTATGGAGAGTTCCTCAGAGGTGTGTCAGTGTCAATGTATGGAGAGTTCCTCAGAGGTGTGTCAGTGTCCATGTATGGAGAGTTCCTCAGAGGTGTGTCAGTGTCAATGTATGGAGAGTTCCTCAGAGGTGTGTCAGTGTCCATGTATGGAGAGTTCCTCAGAGGTGTGTCAGTGTCAATGTATGGAGAGTTCCTCAGAGGTGTGTCAGTGTCCATGTATGGAGAGTTCCTCAGAGGTGTGTCAGTGTCCATGTATGGAGAGTTCCTCAGAGGTGTGTCAGTGTCCTGGGAAGGCCGATCTCAGTGCTCACACCAAACATTGGTTCAGGTTCCTTCCTGTAGGTGCATTTTGTAGTTTGTTATCCGTTCCTTGACGAGTGTCTCAGTTCAGAGAGGAAAGAAACTTCTGGCACAAAGGCTCTTGCCTTATATTCTTCTCCAGCCTTGGAAATGTTTCTGCAGAAAGTCATAACTGTGCAAAGCTAATGTTCCTCCTCTGCCATTCTCCTCTGTCCTTCTTCAGACTGGTGCTACTTTGTTACAGTAGCTGTACAGTAACAGCTTTACTGTAACAATACATGAAATCTACTACACCAAAAATGCTTCCCAGAACCGCAAAACGCTAGCTGAAACGCTACAGAAAAAGAAAAAGCGTTTCAAAATCTGCTAGCATTTTGCGGATCTGCTAGCTGATCCGCAAAATGCTAGCAGATTTTGAAACGCTTTTTCTTCTTTTTCTGTAGCGTTTCAGCTAGCGTTTTGCGGTTCTGGGAAGCATTTTTGGTGTAGTAGATTTCATGTATTGTTACAGTAAAGCTGTTACTGAACAGCTACTGTAACAAAAACCGCCTGGCAAACCGCTCTGAAGTGCCGTTTTTCAGAGCGGTTTGCGTTTTTCCTATACTTAACATTGAGGCAGAAACGCATCCGCAATCCAAAATCTGCAGCAGCCCGGGAGTATGCGATTCTGCAAAACTCCTCCCGCTCTGGTGTGCACCAGCCCATTGAAATACATTACCCTAGCGGATCCGCACCCGCAAGCGGATCGCAAACCGCAGCAGAACCGCTCTGGTGTGCACTAGGCCATAGAGACAAAGTAATGAAGCTGAATAATTGATCCTTGCAGTATATAGAGCTGCACAGAGTGGAATCATTTCCCGGAGTCTGTGAAGATATCTTTGTTCTCTTTATCTGTGTAGATTCCTGATTATTTGGGAGGTGGTCCATCCTGGGAAAGGGGCCCAGTTTGGGGTCCCACCACAAATTATGTCTTCAGCTCCCCCAGGGGCTTGCTGTACACGGACTGATAGAAAGGAGGAGGATCCTGGTCTTTGCTCTACATTCATCCAATCGTTTTCCCAAGCTGCTAGGAATGTTATTATAAGGAGAGATGTGAGTTTATTGAGGAAGAAATGGGAGGAGCATTTCCCAGAAAGGCTGATTAGTAAATATGTATTCGCCCCCTGAAAGGACCTCCCCTATTTGCGGGCCACACCTTTCTCCTATAGAAGGGGGAGGGAGGTTGAGTGACAGGACAGTTGCTCCACCTTCCAGAACCTTCTGCAGCAGTAATACTTGTAACCCGACATGCTGCACCGCCCACCACACTATAGCTGCACTCCCGGCAATTCACCAGTCTGGGTGGGGGAATCGGGAGCAAAGAGAGGGGTGATTGGCCCGGAATATGCTGACGCTTTAGAAATCAATAATTGGCCTGTTTACCAATATCCCTCTCAGAAGTCACTGCCAGAGGCCACGCTACCACAATGTGGCCTCCTACAGAGGCTGAAACCACAACCCTGCGTGAGACGGCTGTGTGTGGGTTCCCTGGTTCATCTTTCGTAGAGTATGTAGCTTTAGGTTTCCCTTAAAGGAAAGATCTGCGCTGCCCAAAAAAAACAAACTGCAATTACCTGGGGCTTCTTCCAGCTCCTGGCAGTCGATCGGTGCCCTCGCCGCAGCGCCTCTACCTCCCGGCGTCCAGCAGTGAAGAAGCCGACCACACCAGGTCGGCTTCATGTGCGCTCCACGGCGCGGGTCACGTGGTGTATGTGACGTTATCGGGTCTCTACTGCGCAGTAGTAGTAGTAGTTCTGCGCCTGCGCAGTAGAGACCCAATGACTTCCCTGCACCACGTGACCTGCGCCGTGGAGCGCACAGGAAGCCGACCTGGTGAGGCTTCTTCACCGCTGGACGCCGGGAGGGAGAGGAGCTGCGGCGAGGGCACCGATCGACTGCCAGGAGCTGGAAGAAGCCCCAGGTAAGTGCAGTTTTTTTTTTTTGGGCAGCGCGGATCTTCCCTTTAACTAGTGCCTGCTGAGACGACACACATGCAAGCATATGCACTTACCTGGGGCTTCCTCCAGCCCCCTGTAAGCCTCCCTCTGTGTTCTTCTGAGCCGACTAGAGCTCTAGTTGCAGCTATTGGACATGCTTAGTCTTGGCGTCTGTGGGCCTTCTCGATTGTGCTCCCATCACCAGGAATGTTCTTGCATGTGCACACTGCACAGTACCATTCTATTGAGAGCCATGCAAGTGCGCAATGCTCCTGGCGAGTATATCTTGGCATTATTTGTTTCTAGGAAAGGCGGCCACCACTGCTAGGTTCATGTACACTCGGTGCAGCGCACATAGGGGGGGCAAACATTTCTGATGGCGGCCCTGGTCTGTGTGTAACGGCTGTCTGTGGGATGAAGTGTAACGGCTCTGGTCTGAAATCTTAAAGAGGCACTATGACAAGAAATTGTAAATGTTAAAATCTGTGCAAACATAGACAAATAAGAAGTACTTTTTCCCAGAGTAAAATGAGCCACAAATTACCTTTTTCCTATGTTGCTGTCACTTATAGCAGGTAGTAGAAATCGCTGTTTTACTACAGTTAACATCTGTAAATATGCCTGAAGAAGGGGACTAGATCCCAGAAAGCTTGCATCATTTAATTTTATCAGACTTTGGGTTTTTTTCTACCTACATATAGCAGGTAGTAAAAATCTGACAGAAGTGACAGATTTTGGACTAATCCATCTCTTCATAGGGGATTCTCAGCAAGGCTTTTATTCTTTATGAAGATATACCCTAAAAGGATTTACGCAATGATGCTGGCCAGCTTCCCTGCTCGCTGCACAGTTTTTTGGCAGTTGGACAAAGCAACTGCCATTCACTAAGTGCTTTTGAAAATAAATAAACCCCTGAGAATTCCCCCATGAAGAGATGGACTAGTCCAAAACCTGTCGCTTCTGTCAGATTTCTACTACCTACTGTGTAAGTGACAGCAACATAGGAGAAAAGTAATTTATGGCTCATTTAACTCTGGAAAAATGTACTTCTTATTTGTCTATGATTGCATATATTTTAAATTTTACAATTTTTCGCCATAGTGTCCCTTTAATGTCCTGAATTGATTATAAGAAGCAGCACACCCTGAGCCCATCATAAATAACCTCCTCTTCTCTTCACCCCGGAATCCAAGTCTCTCTCCTGCAGAGTCCCGGGCTGGTACAGGAGTCCCGGGCAGGTAGAGGAGTTCCGGGCAGGTAGAGGAGTTCCGGGCAGGTAGAGGAGTCCCGGGCAGGTAGAGGAGTCCCGGGCAGGTAGAGGAGTCCCGGGCAGGTAGAGGAGTCCCGGCAGGTACAGGAGTCCTGGGCAGGTAGAGGAGTGGCTGTTGTAGTCTACTAGCCGACAGTAGATCATTCATCATTTAACGTAACATTTAAGGGTAACTCGTGTGAATAAATGATATCAGTATTTCCGCACTGTTATAACCCACCCCTTGGAGGAGCACAAGAAGGCGGTAAGTATGTCCGACAATCTCCATCCTCTACGGGTGCATTCCCTGGCTGCAGCTTCTGCCACATACTGAGGTCATTACTGACACATTTGAAATGAAACCGGCATTCCGCATAAGGTCTGGAACCCACTACAAAGCGCAAATCCGAATACAATAATGAAAAATATCAGTGCAACCGTACACAATATATCAGATATATATCACTTGAAAAGCTGCTAAAGTCCAACACTTCAGTATAGCGTCCTTGTAAATTGTAGATAGAACCTTCAGCGCTAATCATACATATCCACCACCAGGAACACCATAAATATAGATGCTACAGACCTTAATTACAGGGTCTGTGACACAGCATTATAAGGTCAGCGGCCGGTATCTTCCCAGCTGGCCTCCTCTCCATATGCGAATGACCACAATGGTGAGGCGGACGTGTGGCTGGACGGCGTCCTGTGATTTCTATGTGCTGTTTTCTGCTGTGGGTCCCTGTAACAAGGACCCTGATGTGAGTGGATTTTTTCCTATGAATTTTATGTTTGTTTTAAACTGGATTTACATTAAACACCTAAATAGATACGCTTAGATGAGTTTATCATTTTTTTCATGCATATAATCTGCTGAAATATTGCATTAAGAATCTGAACCATTGTGGTCATTCGCATATGGAGAGGAGGTCAGCTGGGAAGATACCTGCCGCTGACCTTATAATGCTGTGTTACAGACCCTGTAATTAAGGTCTGTAGCATCTATATTTATGGTGTTCCTGGTGGTGGATATGTATGATTAGCGCTGAAGGTTCTATCTACAAAGCGCAAATCGCTATTGCAATCGCTAGTGTTTTTAATGAGCGTTTTGTAAGCGACGAGCGTTTTCTGGTGATTTTCGTAGCGATTTTAAAAATGTAAGCTTTTTGCCAGCGATTGTGTACCAATTAACATTAATTCTGATTGGTCCTTGCAATTAATTTTTTTTTTACAGTGTGCAGTAATTTAAAAATGCTAGCAGATCACTCTGTACAGCGATTCATAAGCGATTACGCCAGCGTGTATATACTTTACATTGCAAAACCGCTAACGCCACCAAAATGCTGCATGTCCTGCAATAGCGATTTTACTAATCGCAATCGCTCCAGTGGAATTTGGCCCATCCATTAACATTAGCTGAGGGTTTAGGGAAATCGCTAGCGCTTTGAATCGCTCCCTAAACGCTCAAAAAATTGCTCTAGTGGGTTCCAGGCCTTAGTTGGGATTTCCCACAACAGGAGAGCTGTAGCATTGCTGTCCAGAGGAGTTCACCAGTCCCTGTATTCCCAGACACCAGTCCCTATAGTCCCAGACACCAGTCCCTGCGTTCCCAGACACCAGTCCCTATATTCCCAGACACCAGTCCCTGCGTTCCCAGACACCAGTCCCTGCGTTCCCAGACACCAGTCCCTGCGTTCCCAGACACCAGTCCCTGCGTTCCCAGACACCAGTCCCTGCGTTCCCAGACACCAGTCCCTGTGTTTCCTAGTTTTTATTTGCATTTATAAGAAAAGTTTAAAGTTTGCTACATTTGTAAATTGTGAGAGGAATATATTCTAAATATATATTTCTAAAGTACATGTAAGCTATGTTTCTGTTCAGGGTTTTTTTTTTTCTTAACAAAAAAATAAAAAATTTAAATATTTTTTCACAAAAGTTAAAAAGATGAAAAAAGACCTCTGGGGAAAGTTCGTCTTCTCGGAGCGGATACAGCGTCTAATCCTGTACAGGACTGAAAGATATCATCTTTATTACAAAATGAAATATTCGCTTGTAAATGTCACATTAACGATTTTGTTTAACGCAGGTCGATGGATGGGAAAGATTTTTAGTTTATTTACTGAAATAAATAAATATAAAGGAAGTTGATTTTTTCTTTTGTGTAATTGATTTTGGAACTTTGTGCAATATTTGATTGCCGGATGGCGTGCAAAGTCTCAGATGTACAGTTTCTATTGGTCCAAAGTTTTTTTTAAGTTTGTATTAAAAGCATGATATTAGGAATATGGTTTTGTCCTGGTATTTCTTTATAAATCCTCAAATCCGGTACGTGTGAAATACAAGTAACTAGTGATGAGTGAAAATGCCAGTATTCTCTTCGCTATGGTGAACAGAGGCGCCACAAGAGTAAGATAAACTAAAAGGGTTAAAGATTGCTTGGAAGGCAACGGTGGACTTACCTCCTTAAAGAGGAACTGTAACGACAAAACGGCCCCTGGGGGGTACTCACCTCGGGTGGGGGAAGCCTCAGGATCCTAATGAGGCTTCCCACGCCGTCCTGCGTCCCTCGGGGGTCTCGCTGTAGCCCTCCGTACAGCTGTGACGCAATATTTACCTTCCTGGCTCCTGCGCAGGCGCTCTGATGCCTCTCGGCGCCGAAGTAGGCGGAAATACCCGATCACCGTCAGGTCTGCTCTACTGCGCAGGCGCAAGTTTCCGGCGCCTGCGCAGTAGAGCGGACCCGACGGAGATCGGGTATTTCCGTCTATTTCCGTGCAGAAAGTCGCCACAGCGCCCCCGCTGGAGCCAGCAAAGGTAAATATTGAACTGACAGTCGGCACAGTCGCCGGCTGTTCGGAGGGCTGCGGCGAGACCCCCGTGGGACAGAGGACGGCGTGGGAAGCCTCATTAGGATCCGGAGGCTTCCCCCACCCGAGGTGAGTACCCCCCAGGGGATCTTTTTAATGTTACAGAGTCTCTTTAAAGAGACTCCGTAACAAAAATGTCAGCAGTATTTCTCCTATCCTACAAGTTCCTAAGGCTGTTCCATTGTGCTCTGGCTTACTGCAGCACTTTCTACTTGCACCATCTCTGTAATAAATCAACTTATCTTTCCCCTGTCGGATTTGTCGGCTGTGTCTGGAAGGCTGCCAACTCTTCAGTAATGTGAACAAGTTAACTCCTTCCAAGCCCCTCCAGTGCTCCTGTAATGATTATTCCTCACAGACAATGTCCCTTGCTCTCACTGTCAGCTTGTCTGCTATCGGTGAGGTTGATAAACACAGACTGATAAACTGAACAAAGAATAGCTGGCTGAGGAGGAAGCTGCCTGTCAGGCTGACACCAGTGCAGAGCCAAGACACAGCTTGTCATGCTTCATTGACACAGAGCTCTTTCAAAACGTGCACATAGCCTCTGGAGACTGAATTCAACTCACTGAATTCTCTGTGTACTCACTGTGTATTAACTGAGTTCACTGCTCTGCTGATGTACTTCCTGTTTTGGTGGCCATCTTTTCTGTTTACAAAACAGTGTATAAAACAGTTTTTTTTACCCTCTTTATTGCAGCGGAGAGCAGCAAAAATATTACAGAGGGGGCTAGGAGATGACCCCAAACAGGCAGGGATGTTTGTTTATACTTCATTTTGTGAATACAGATTCTCTTTAAAGCAGACACAAAGACTGTCAATTTGACAGATTTATTTAATACTCCACAAAATGTTGCAACATGTTTCACAGGTATAACCCTGCTTCCTCAGGTAAATGAAAAGGGGGAGTGTAAACAAACAGTATACCGTCAAAGATGCATCAGGCCCCTCTGTAGTTCACCATGAGAGGGACCGCAAACCACACCTTCCCCCGGTAGCTCCACTACTGACCCATCCACCCAAACACCCCCCACTTCCTCCACCACCCCTCATGAGCCTCAGCATACCCCCCCATAGATATCCACCATTTCCGCCACCTCCACTAACGCATGAGCCACCTAACCAAAGTTCTGACCCCCCTTATGGATACAGAACAGCACATGGGGATCACCGCTCCTACTAAGAATGACCCAATAAAAACCACATGCACACAATTTTCCAATATGGTACCACCACCCAAAAGTTTTGATTACTCAACAGGTCCTCTCACATTACCCAAACCCCCTTTATCAATCAAACCACAACAAACAAAAGACCTCCAGTAATCATCCAAAACAATCTCCAGTTAAATCAGTAACATCTACCCCCACGTGCTGGGGTTGGTGACGCAACAGGTGGTCCCACTCTCGGCAGTCCCAATTACAACTTTACTTCAGCTGCTCCTCCTCCATCCCACACCACACACTCGACCTTGACAAGGGGAAAATAGGGACATCTCAGAATGACAATCCCACCCCTCCCGGGATTAACAATGACAATTAACTACCTAAAGACTGCGTCATGCCAACGGGCATGACCACGTCAAGTCCTGGGGCTGGCTTTTGCAGGAGATTGCGTACATCTCTGCTTGGTAGGCAGAACTCTGCCCCGCCTTCAGACTCCCAGCGGTAATCGCCACTCAGAGACTGTTAGACAGCGAAACCGCGAATTAATTTCTACAGCGCTGCGTTCTACAGCAACGCTATACTGGGGACAGCCGTGTGACATGGCTGTCCCCCTAGGAGAAAGGAGAGCGATCCTCTGTGATAGGCTGAAGCCGATCGCTGTGATAGGCAGACGGGGTGAGGGAGAGGTATTCAAATATAAATAAACATGGCAAAATTTTATAAAAAACAAATATTTATAAAAAATACACAAACTTCTGGGGGGCGATCAGACTCCACCAACCGAGAGCTCTGTTGGTGGGGAGAAAAGGGGGGGGGGAATCACTTGTGTGCCCTGCAGTGAGGTCTTACAGCTGCAGTGGCCTATTTAGAGAAAAATGGCCTGGTCTTTAGGGGGGTTTAGCACTGCGGTCCTCAAGTGGTTAATCCCCGCTGTTGGCCTCACAGATCCGTGTCTGCATATCAGAACCCACTTCACCAAATTTGTCTGTACAGGATAGTCCACATTTACCGCTCACCCTAAACTCCACCTCCCAGCGACCATTAAATAAAAGCTCACCCCATAACTCGTTACAAACCTCAATAAAAAACCTTCTTCCAATTGATAAATAACCAACCATAAAATGCCAATATCACCAAGGACAATATCAACAGCACTTTAACTTCCTCTTTTTTAGAACTCCCCTCGTCACTATCCCAGAACATCCTGTTGACACAACTACCCAGTCCAGAGGCAGCCCGAGTCATACCACAGCCAGTCAACAAATTGAACAGGCCCCTGTCAGACAGAGGAAGCAGAGGCAAAAGAAAAACGAAATGAACGGTAAACACAATCCCAGCGTCCAACCCATGTTCCCCCACCTCTCAAACTAAATGCATATTTCATTTATCAGACCACAAAAACTTACCACTAATGAAATCGCACTACTAGAAAAGTCCCTCTCATTCTGCCCCACAAACCAATCCAATTTGTTTGAACTGTTTGCAGATCTTAATGCCTATATCCGTAAGCTCACCCTTAAACATCATTTCACAATAAAAAAACCACACCCAACTACCGACACCAGATCCTGCTGCTCTACTCATCACAAGCAATGATATACTTCCCATCTATTCCGTATCTCCGTTAGAAATAGTTACCAAACAATTCATAACCACTAAGCTCAAAGGATGGTCCCGACTTTATCCCACAGCCTCTATGGGAAACTTTATTGATACATTTTATTCACTGGTTCTCAATGACTTACAAAAATTACAAATTGACAATCCTACCCAAAAGTCCAATCTTAACAAACGTGAATAATCAGCACTTTACCGAAAAAAATATGATTTATTTATCAAACCAGCAGACAAAGGGGGGAGGGGGGAGGGATTGTCATTCTAAACCGAAAAGATTATCAGGAGGAGGCAGCCCGCCTACTTGAGGATAAAATATTTTATGAGACATTATAAATTGACCCCATGGAATGAACTAAACAAAACACTAAAAACTTTCATAAATGATGCGTTTTTCAAGAATATCATAACTAAAAAACGAAATAAATTTTATCATTAACCCACAACCAAAAACACAATTTTTCTATTACCTGCCCAAAGTACATAAGAACACCACCAAACCCCCTGGTAGGCCCATAATCTCAGATACAGACTCACTCACCAGCAACTTATCCTGTTTTGTTGATCAACACTTACAAGTTCATGTACAAACTCTCAACTCTTACCTGAAAGATTCACAACATCTAATATAACTACTCAAAACCATTCCCTGGCAGTCAGATTACATTTGGCTTACATGCGATGTCACTTCATTATACACAAACACCCCTCATTCCTTTGATCTAGAAGATGTTCACCATTTCCTATCCTCTAATCTAGCCATGCCCTTAATACAACAAACCCTTTTGACCCAATGCACAGAATTCATTCTAAACAATAATATATTTACTTTTATGGAAAACATCTATCAACAAACAAGTGGAACCGCTATGGGGAGCTTGTTCGCACCATCCTATGCTAATCTATCCATGGGCTTTTTGGAAAACCAAAAAATGTCACAAAACAACCAGTTTTCACAAAATAAAGTCTTTTACAAACAATACATTGAGGACTTAATTTTTTATCAGGAAAGGTAACGCCACTCTCATCCCACAGTTTGTAGATTTCCTGAATTCCAATGCAGCTGGCCTACAATTTATATTTCATCATCATCCAGCCTCTATGGAATTCTTGGACCTAACACTATATATAGATGCAAACCAAATCAAAACCAAAACTTTTTGCAAACCTGTCGATGCAAATAACTATATACACATTAATAGCTTTCATTATCATTCCTGGACCAAAAACACACCGTACAGTCAATACAGGAGAATTCATAGAAAATGTGTGGACCTGAAAGACTGACGCCCAATCCCAGAGGCTCACCCAGAAATTTCTAGCCCGTAAATATCCTAAAAAAATTAATAAAAGATACCAAATTCAAAGATAAGATTCATAATCCCCAAAACAAACTCCCCAACACAACTACTCCAGACACTGTATTTGGTGATAAACCTAGTGTAAGAATCAATGCCCAACATACACAGGTCCGCACAATTCCTAAAAAAAAACAACAAACAGATGGGACATCCTCCTTCAGGACTCATTTTTGCATCCACTCCTTCCACAGACTCCAGCACTTGCCTACAGAAGACCACGTAATCTGTGCAATCTCTTATCGCCTAGTCGTCTATGACCACCACCTGAGCCCACACCAAAAACTTCTGCCCATCACGAACCTGGTTGCTATCCCTGTAATAACTCATGATGTCTAGCATGCACTTTTATCCAACCAACCAACACCATTACCCAATTAGGGAACATATATTTGATCACCTGCCCTTGCCAGCTCCAGTACGTGGGTAGAACAACCCAACCAACACGAAGCAGAATTGGTCAACATAAGAGAAATATTCTAAAGAATTATCCCCTGCATAGTGTTTCACGACACTTCACTTCCCAGCACAATAGCGACCCCAACTTGTTTCACATCACCCTTCTAGAAATTGTACACTCCAACCAATTGGATGCTTTTGACCGCCTAAAAAAACAGATGAACTGGATCCAAATATTAAAACCCCTCACTCCAGACAGCCTGAATGAACAGCTGGAGAAAAGCTACTAACCCAAATCTTCCGTTTTTTATATATTTTTATTTAGTTGCCTCTTTTATCATACCTTATTATTATAATCTTACATTTTATTCTTATGTTTATCTTTATTTCTATTTTTATGCACTTTGTATCTTATTATATGGGTCTTATTCATTTTATTACGGACAATTATATCTTGATCACTACAATGCACTTTATACTAACAAGAACAATTCCTCAATTTCAATTTACTCAATTTTAATGCAACTGCGTACAATTTTTTTTGTTTATAGTAATTTTTTTTATTATATACTAGCTGATTGCCTGGCGTTGCCCAGGTATGTATTTGGCTGGTGTTGGGTCCGCCCACTTTTTCTAACCCTAACACACAATTACTCACTGACCAAGTTTGTGAGCTTTTGGGGTCTTTGGCATCAGTAATTTGCATTGAAATGAAACAAATCTGATTGGCTGTGGCTCGACCCTCTTTTCTGAAATTGAACCCCAGTCACCCAATGACCAACTGTACCAGGTTTTAAGCTTGTGTCCTTAACAGTGCAAGAATGACAGCAATTGAACTTTCCCCTTCAAAAGCAATAAATGAATTTGGATTGGCTTTTGTAGGCTCCAACCACTTTTATGAATATTAATCCCAGTCACCCAGTGACCAACTGTGCAAAGTTTGAGAACCCTACCGTTAACAGTGTAAGAATGGCTGCAGTTTACAGTTTTCCCAGTGAAATTTGTATTTGTCTCACTGATGACCCAGCATTGCCGGGTATGTATTTGGCTGGTGTTGGCTGTGCCTACTTTTTCTAACAGTAACAGACAATTACTTAATTACTCAATGACCAAATTTGTGAGCTTTGCAGTCTTTGGCTTCAATAATTTGCATTGAAATGAAACAAATCTGATGGGCTGTTTGTGTCTCCACACCCTTTTCTGAATTTGAACCCCAGTCACCCAATAAATAACTGTACCCAGTTTGGGGCTTGTGCCATTAACAGTGCAAGAATGGCAGTAATGAAATATTCCCTTGAAAATCAATAGATGAATTTTGATTGGCTTTTGTAGGCTCCATCCACTTTTATGAATAATAGCTGATGAATCGGCGTTGCCTGGGTATGTATTTGGCTGGTGTTCGCTCCGGCCACTTTTTCTAACCCTAACACACAAATACTCAATGACCAAGTTTGTGAGCTTTGGGGTCTTTGTCATCAATAATTTGTATATTCCCATAAAAATTAAACAAATCAGATTGGCTGTTTGTGGCTCTGCCCCTCTCCGGCATTTGAACCCCAGTCACCCAATGACCAACTGTAGCAGGTTTGAGGCATCTGTTATTAACAGAGGGAAAATGGAAGCAATTCAAATATTTCCCTTGAAAATCAACAGGTGAATTTTGATTGGCTATTATAGGCTCCACCCACTTCCCAGAATATTAATCTCAGTCACCCAGTGACCATCTGGGCAAAGTTTGAGAACCCTGCCATTAACAGTGTAAGATTGGCTGCAGTTTATATTTTCCCAGTGAAATTTGGTTTTGACTCCGCCCATTTTTTGTAACCTTGACACACAGTCACTCAATGACCAAGTTTGTGAGCTCTGGGGTCCTTGGCATCAATTTGTAATTTAACAGTGAGATGAAACAAATCTGATTGGCTATTTGTAGCTCCACCCCTTTTCTGAATTTGAACCCCAGTGACCCAATGACCAACTGTACCAGGTTTGAGGCTTGTGCCATTAACAGTGCAAGAATGGCAGCAATTTAAATATTCCCCTTGAAAATCAACAGGTGAATTTTGGTTTTCTTTTTAGGCTCCACCCACTCTTCTGAATATTAATCCCAGTCACCAAGTTTTAAGCTTTTGGGTTTCTGCCATCAAAATTGTGTGAATGGAAGCAGTTTATCCAGTAAAGTAATCTGATTGGCTGTTTGTGGCTCCACCCCTTTAGTGGATTTGAACCCCAGTCACCTCATGACCGACTGTAGCCGGTTTGAGGCTTCTGCCATTATTAGTGTAAGAATGGCAGCAGTTTCAATATTTCCCTTAAAAATCAATAGGTGAATTTTGATTGCCTGTTGTAGGTTCCACCCACTTTCCTAAATATTAATCCCAGTCATCTATTGACCAACTGTGTCACGTTTGAAAACCCTGCCAATAACAGAATGGCTGAAATCAATCTAACAAATCTGATTGGCTGTTTGTGGCTCCACCCCCTTTAGTGAATTTGGACCCCAGTCACCTATCAGGTTTGAGGCCTCTGCCATTAACAGTGTAAGAATGGTAGCAATGTAAATATTCCCCTTGAAAATCAATAGGTGAAATTTGATTTGCTGTTGTTGGCTCCACCCACATTTCTGAATATTAATCCCAGTCACACAGTGGCCCACTGTGTCAATTTTGGGAACCCTGCCATTAACAGTGTAAGAATGACTGCAGTTTATATTTACCCCTGAAGAAAAAAAGTAGTTGTTGGCTCCGCCTACTTTTTCTAACCTTGACATAGTCACTCAATGACCAAGTTTATGAGCTTTGGGCTTTTGGTATCAATAATTTGTATAATCCCATTGAAATTAAACAAATCTTATTGGCTGTTTGTGGCTCCGCCCCCTTTCTGAATTTGAACCCCAGTCACCCAGTGACTAACAGTACCAGGTTTGAAACATCTGCTATTAAGTGTAAGAATGGCAGCAATGTAAATATTCCCTTTGAAAATCAACAGGTGAATTTTAATTGGATGTTGTAGGCTCCACCCACTCTCTTGAATATTCATCCCATTCACCCAGTGACCAACTGTGCAAAGTCTGAGAACCCTGCCAGTAACAGTGTAAGAATGGCTGCAGTTTATATTTTCCTAGTGAACTTTATTTTTGGCTCTGCCCACTTTTTGTAACCTTGACACAATCACTCAATGACCAAGTTTGTGAGCTTTCAGGTTCCTGGCATTGAAAATGTGTGAATGGAAGCAGTTTATCCACCAAGAAAGTCTGATTGGCTGTTTGTGGCCCCGCCCCTTTAGTGAATTTGGACCCCAGTCACCCAATGACCGAGTGTAGCAAGTTTGAAGCCTCTGCCATTAACAGTGTAAGAATGGCAGCAGTTTTAATATTCCCCTTGAAAATCAATAGTTGACTTTTGATTGGCTGTTCTAGGCTCCACCCATTTTCTTGAATCTTAATCTCATGCACCCAGTGACCAAGTGTGCCAAGTTTGAGAACCCTGCGATTAACAGTCTAAGAATGGCTGCAGTTTACATTTTCCCATTTAAAATGAATGGCTGAAATTTGATTGGCTGTTTTATGCTCCGCCCACTTTTCCTGGATTTGTAACCTCGGTCACCAAGTGACCAACTGTGCCAAGTGTGGGGACTCTGGCTCAATTACTGTGAAAATGGCAGCCTTTTACATTTTACCATTCACTTAAATGGGTGGAATCTGATTGGCTGTTTGTAGCTCCGCCCACATGTGCAGGGGGGACGCGAGACCCCCAGAACATATCATCCCAGGTAGTCAGGGGTCTGTGTACCAAGTTTCATTCAAATCGGTCAAGGCGTTTTCGCGTGATCACGGCACACACACACACACACACACACACACACACACACACACACACACACACACACACACACACACACACACACACACACACACACACACACACACACACACACACACACACACACACACACACACACACACACACACACACGATTTTATATATATAGATTGATGTAATTTCTGTATGTATTTATATCATTATGTATTCTACTCCCTAAAAAATGTAATGTTAGAATCAGGTTTAAAACAAATGATAAAGTTGCACCTACCGGTATATTACAAGAAAAAGCATAGAATGACGGTCTTCTACAATTTCCCCACTAGATGGTACCATAGTAGCAGCCTAAGGGGCGCTTGACTTTCAAAGTAACACTTTCAAACATGAAAAAATACTATTTTATAGAATACCAACACTACAGTTTACATGCGGATGCTTACAAATTAAACTTTTGCTAAGTTTTATTTCTATTTCATCCCCCAGTGACTGGCTGTATACTCCACTCTGTGCAGTCTAATGCGCAAGCGCTGCCCTATAATGTGGCCGACCTCTGGCCAAAACAAACATGGACGCATCAGGAATCTAGACACACCCACGCAAGCGCAACACCGTCACAGTGTAATGATCCGCTCAGCTGTCTGCACAGACAGACAGCTGTTTGACCATTCCTTAAGTCTGAGGGCTGCAGGTCTCTGGAAAAGAGACCTGTCTTGTCTTTGCAAGTTTCAGACCTGCTCTGCTCCTGAGGAATTTGCATACATTTGTTATGCAAATTGCCTAGCTGCCCCCTTTGAAGGCCTGGCAGTATAAATACCATGTTCTCCCAGAATCCTTTGCTGGTCATCCTTCATGGTTTGTTACTGATGAACTCTCCTAGAGTATCAGCCCTGTTTGTTTGCTAAAGTTTACCTTAGAGTAATTCCTTGGGACTGTACTAGGCATTCCCTCTAGTGCAGTCGCATTGTATTATCTGTTTTGCCTGTACTGTCTTTCTGTTGCGATTGTCCTGTCGCCAGCGGCGGTCGACAGGGAATCGTTCTGTCTGTCTGGGAGTGTAGGCCAGAGCTGCGGTTGGTACTGGCTACTCCATCTGTCTGGATTGCATTAGCCCTAGTGGTAGTGCCTCCTTCTGTATCTCTGTCTTTGGGGTGTTAACCAGAGCAGCGGTTGTTACTGGTAGCCCCTTCAGTTTATCTGTCTGGATCGCACTTGCCCTAGTGGTAGTGCCTCCTTCTGTATCTCTGCCTTAGGAGTGCTAGCCAGAGCAGCGGTTGCTACTGGCAGCCCCACCTGTCTGTCTTGTCTGATACGAACGCTTGCTGTAGGCTCGGTGAGGTAACCGTTTAGCAAGCGTTCGTGTTCTCTATTTCATGTTTGTCTGTCATTGGTTAGTTAGGGTGGCACGCTTATCACTGGGCGCCTAACGCGCGGTGATCGTGAAGAAACGCGTTCGCTGTTGCGAATGTGTGCGGTGTTCGCGTTTAGCTAGCATTTGTTATTTTCTTTTCTATTTCCTCCTAATGCAAGACAATGCTAGACCTCATGCGGCTGGAGTGTCAGCAGTTCCTGCAAGACGAAGGCATTGATGCTATGGACTAGCCCCGCCCATTCCCCAGAGTAGGGATGATCAAAGAGATGCAAATACTCCAGAGTTTATGCAAATTTATGTAATTTTTTATTCCAATATATTCAGCTTGAAATTGGACCAATCAAGTCCCAACTCAGGTTTAAACTGATTGGTCCAATTTCACGCGGCATATATTTGCATAAAAATATACATACATTTGCATAACCTCAGAAGCATTTGTATCTCTGATCATGCCTATCGCAGATCTGAATCCAATTGATCACATCTGGGAAATCGTATCTCGGGATTACCTGCTCAAAGCACCCACTAGGGGCATCCTTGCAGGCTTTCCAGGGCTGCCATTGGGCAGCTCTCTCTCCCTGGCCACTCCCCCACAAGCTGGACGATAGAGATCTCTCTCCTTCCAGCGTTGTGACCCAGAGGTGACGAAAGTGAAAGTGGGCCAGTGTGGCAGCTTCCTGATCCGCCCAGCCCCCGAATCAGGTAGCATCTTTTTTTTGAGTCCACCTCAGCATCTCTTTAATTTTGATTGTGACTCCAAATCCCAGACCCCCATGAGTTGAGTGGATTTGATTTTCATTGATGATTTATGTGTGATTTTACTGTCAGCACATTCAACTATGTAAAAAACAAAGGATTTAATAAGAATATTTAATTCATTCAGATCTAGGATGTCTTATTTTTTTGTGTTCCCTTTATTTTGAGCAGTGTATATATGTCCACAGACTGCTTTCCTATCATACCGTTATCCTGCTCCCTCACCCCCTAAGTCTAAGCTCCATTCTTCCTCTCCAGGTCTCCCATGTCTTCATGCTTCAGCAGTGTATAAATGTCCACAGACTGCTTACCTATCATACCGCTATCCTGCTCCCTCACCCCCTAAGTCTAAGCTCCATTCTTCCTCTCCAGGTCTCCCATGTCTTCATGCTTCAGTAGTGTATATATGTCCACAGACTGCTTTCCTATCATACCGCTATCCTGCTCCCTCACCCCCTAAGTCTAAGCTCCATTCTTCCTCTCCAGGTCTCCCATGTCTTCATGCTTCAGCAGTATGTATATGTCCACAGACTGCTTACCTATCATACCGCTATCCTGCTCCCTCACCCCCTAATTCTAAGCTCCATTCTTCCTCTCCAGGTCTCCCATGTCTTCATGCTTCAGCAGTGTATATGTCCACAGACTGCTTACCCATCATACAGCTATCCTGCTCCCTCACCCCCTAATTCTAAGCTCAATTCTTCCTCTCCAGGTCTCCCATGTATTCATGCTTCAGCAGTGTATATGTCCACAGACTGCTTACCTATCATACCGCTATCCTGCTCCCTCAACCCCTAAGTCTAAGCTCCATTCTTCCTCTCCAGGTCTCCCATGTCTTCATGCTTCAGCAGTATGTATATGTCCACAGACTGCTTACCCATCATACAGCTATCCTGCTCCCTCACCCCCTAATTCTAAGCTCAATTCTTCCTCTCCAGGTCTCCCATGTCTTCATGCTTCAGCAGTGTATATATGTCCACAGACTGCTTACCTATCATACCGCTATCCTGCTCCCTCACCCCCTAAGTCTAAGCTCCATTCTTCCTCTCCAGGTCTCCCATGTCTTCATGCTTCAGCAGTGTATATATGTCCACAGACTGCTTACCTATCATACCGCTATCCTGCTCCCTCACCCCCTAAGTCTAAGCTCCATTCTTCCTCTCCAGGTCTCCCATGTCTTCATGCTTCAGCAGTGTATATGTCCACAGACTGCTTACCTATCATACCGCTATCCTGCTCCCTCACCCCCTAAGTCTAAGCTCCATTCTTCCTCTCCAGGTCTCCCATGTCTTCATGCTTCAGTAGTGTATAAATGTCCACAGACTGCTTACCTATCATACCGTTATCCTGCTCCCTCACCCCCTAATTCTAAGCTCCATTCTTCCTCTCCAGGTCTCCCATGTCTTCATGCTTCAGTAGTGTATATATGTCCACAGACTGCTTACCTATCATACCGCTATCCTGCTCCCTCACCCCCTAATTCTAAGCTCCATTCTTCCTCTCCAGGTCTCCCATGTATTCATGCTTCAGCAGTGTATATATGTCCACAGACTGCTTACCTATCATACCGCTATCCTGCTCCCTCACCCCCTAATTCTAAGCTCCATTCTTCCTCTCCAGGTCTCCCATGTCTTCATGCTTCAGTAGTGTATAAATGTCCACAGACTGCTTACCTATCATACCGTTATCCTGCTCCCTCACCCCCTAATTCTAAGCTCCATTCTTCCTCTCCAGGTCTCCCATGTCTTCATGCTTCAGTAGTGTATATATGTCCACAGACTGCTTACCTATCATACCGCTATCCTGCTCCCTCACCCCCTAATTCTAAGCTCCATTCTTCCTCTCCAGGTCTCCCATGTCTTCATGCTTCAGTAGTGTATATATGTCCACAGACTGCTTACCTATCATACCGCTATCCTGCTTCCTCACCCCCTAAGTCTAAGCTCCATTCTTCCTCTCCAGGTCTCCCATGTCTTCATGCTTCAGCAGTGTATATATGTCCACAGACTGCTTACCTATCATACCACTATCCTGCTCCCACACCCCCTAAGTCTAAGCTCCATTCTTCCTCTCCAGGTCTCCCATGTCTTCATGCTTCAGCAGTGTATATATGTCCACAGACTGCTTACCTATCATACCGTTATCCTGCTCCCTCACCCCCTAATTCTAAGCTCCATTCTTCCTCTTCAGGTCTCCCATGTATTCATGCTTCAGCAGTGTATATATGTCCACAGACTGCTTACCTATCATACCGCTATCCTGCTCCCACACCCCCTAAGTCTAAGCTCCATTCTTCCTCTCCAGGTCTCCCATGTATTCATGCTACAGCAATGTATATATGTCCACAGACTGCTTACCTATCATACCGTTATCCTGCTCCCTCAACCCCTAAGTCTAAGCTCCATTCTTCCTCTCCAGGTCTCCCATGTCTTCATGCTTCAGCAGTGTATATATGTCCACAGACTGCTTACCTATCATACCGTTATCCTGCTCCCTCACCCCCTAAGTCTAAGCTCCATTCTTCCTCTCCAGGTCTCCCATGTATTCATGCTTCAGCAGTGTATATATGTCCACAGACTGCTTACCTATCATACCGCTATCCTGCTCCCTCACCCCCTAATTCTAAGCTCCATTCTTCCTCTCCAGGTCTCCCATGTCTTCATGCTTCAGCAGTATGTATATGTCCACAGACTGCTTACCTATCATACCGCTATCCTGTTCCCTCACCCCCTAATTCTAAGCTCCATTCTTCCTCTCCAGGTCTCCCATGTCTTCATGCTTCAGTAGTGTATATATGTCCACAGACTGCTTACCTATCATACCGCTATCCTGCTCCCTCACCCCCTAATTCTAAGCTCCATTCTTCCTCTCCAGGTCTCCCATGTCTTCATGCTTCAGTAGTGTATATATGTCCACAGACTGCTTACCTATCATACCGTTATCCTGCTCCCTCAACCCCTAAGTCTAAGCTCCATTCTTCCTCTCCAGGTCTCCCATGTCTTCATGCTTCAGCAGTATGTATATGTCCACAGACTGCTTACCCATCATACAGCTATCCTGCTCCCTCACCCCCTAATTCTAAGCTCAATTCTTCCTCTCCAGGTCTCCCATGTCTTCATGCTTCAGCAGTGTATATATGTCCACAGACTGCTTACCTATCATACCGCTATCCTGCTCCCTCACCCCCTAAGTCTAAGCTCCATTCTTCCTCTCCAGGTCTCCCATGTCTTCATGCTTCAGCAGTGTATATATGTCCACAGACTGCTTACCTATCATACCGCTATCCTGCTCCCTCACCCCCTAAGTCTAAGCTCCATTCTTCCTCTCCAGGTCTCCCATGTCTTCATGCTTCAGCAGTGTATATGTCCACAGACTGCTTACCTATCATACCGCTATCCTGCTCCCTCACCCCCTAAGTCTAAGCTCCATTCTTCCTCTCCAGGTCTCCCATGTCTTCATGCTTCAGTAGTGTATAAATGTCCACAGACTGCTTACCTATCATACCGTTATCCTGCTCCCTCACCCCCTAATTCTAAGCTCCATTCTTCCTCTCCAGGTCTCCCATGTCTTCATGCTTCAGTAGTGTATATATGTCCACAGACTGCTTACCTATCATACCGCTATCCTGCTCCCTCACCCCCTAATTCTAAGCTCCATTCTTCCTCTCCAGGTCTCCCATGTATTCATGCTTCAGCAGTGTATATATGTCCACAGACTGCTTACCTATCATACCGCTATCCTGCTCCCTCACCCCCTAATTCTAAGCTCCATTCTTCCTCTCCAGGTCTCCCATGTCTTCATGCTTCAGTAGTGTATATATGTCCACAGACTGCTTACCTATCATACCGCTATCCTGCTCCCTCACCCCCTAATTCTAAGCTCCATTCTTCCTCTCCAGGTCTCCCATGTCTTCATGCTTCAGCAGTGTATATATGTCCACAGACTGCTTACCTATCATACCACTATCCTGCTCCCTCACCCCCTAATTCTAAGCTCCATTCTTCCTCTCCAGGTCTCCCATGTCTTCATGCTTCAGCAGTGTATATATGTCCACAGACTGCTTACCTATCATACCGTTATCCTGCTCCCTCACCCCCTAATTCTAAGCTCCATTCTTCCTCTCCAGGTCTCCCATGTATTCATGCTTCAGCAGTGTATATATGTCCACAGACTGCTTACCTATCATACCGCTATCCTGCTCCCACACCCCCTAAGTCTAAGCTCCATTCTTCCTCTCCAGGTCTCCCATGTATTCATGCTACAGCAGTGTATATATGTCCACAGACTGCTTACCTATCATACCGTTATCCTGCTCCCTCAACCCCTAAGTCTAAGCTCCATTCTTCCTCTCCAGGTCTCCCATGTCTTCATGCTTCAGCAGTGTATATATGTCCACAGACTGCTTACCTATCATACCGTTATCCTGCTCCCTCACCCCCTAAGTCTAAGCTCCATTCTTCCTCTCCAGGTCTCCCATGTATTCATGCTTCAGCAGTGTATATATGTCCACAGACTGCTTACCTATCATACCGCTATCCTGCTCCCTCACCCCCTAAGTCTAAGCTCCATTCTTCCTCTCCAGGTCTCCCATGTATTCATGCTTCAGCAGTGTATATATGTCCACAGACTGCTTACCTATCATACCGCTATCCTGCTCCCTCACCCCCTAATTCTAAGCTCCATTCTTCCTCTCCAGGTCTCCCATGTCTTCATGCTTCAGCAGTATGTATATGTCCACAGACTGCTTACCTATCATACCGCTATCCTGTTCCCTCACCCCCTAATTCTAAGCTCCATTCTTCCTCTCCAGGTCTCCCATGTATTCATGCTTCAGCAGTGTGAAGCTCACACAGTTCCCAAGAAAACCGTGTGTACGCCGTTCAAGTCGCAAACGCAAATTCCCTCGCAAAATAGTAGAAATGTCATTTTCTTTTTAAAGCTAGTTTTTTTTCCTCTCCTTCCTGGCTCTGCTGGCAAGCTCTGGCAGTTTTGTGTGAAATTTGTCACCTAGCATTTCTGGGAAGTTATATAGCTCATCCATTAGAGATTAGATGGACAGAAGCTAATAAAAAGCATCCGTCTCTAGACTGTTGGGAACCGACCCAGCAGGTGTCTGACACATAGCTACCTTCTGGCCTGAGTTGAAAGAGACACAGAAGTGATCCTTATCACTCCAGCTGGGGACTCCCAAAAGTTCAACCAACCTTACAAACTGTATTTAACCATTTCAGCCCGCGGGGATTTTTCGCCTTATGCATCAGAGCAATTTTTACCTCCCATTCATTCGCTAATAACTTTATCACTACTTATCACAATTTGTTGATCTATATCTTGTTTTTTCCGCCATTAATTAGGCTTTCTGTGGGTGGTACATTTTGCTAAGAGCCACTTTACCGTAAATGCATTTTAACAAGATTAATAAGAAAAAAATTCATTATTTCTCAGTTTTCGGCCATTATAGCTTTAAAATAATCCACGCTACCATAATTAAAACCTATGTATTTTATTTGCCCGTATGTCTCGATTATTATACCATTTAAATGTTGTCCCTATCACAATGTATGGCGCCAATATTTTATTTGTAAATAAAGGTGCATCGTTTCCGTTTTGCGTCCATCACTATTTACAAGCTTATAATTTTAAAAATGTTTGTAGTATACCCCCTTCAAATGCATATTTTAAAAGTTCAGACCCTTAGGTAACTATTTATGTCTTTTTTTTTTTTTCTAATCGTTATTTTTTTTTTTTTTTTTACTATTAAAACTTTTATTTGGGTAATATTTTGGTGTGGGACATAAACTGTTAATTTTTAATGTTGTTAGTTGTGTAAATAGTAATGTAAAAAATGTGTAGCTGTAGTTTTACTATTTGGCCACAAGATGGCCACCTTCGTTTTTTGTTTCCCTCCTTGTACTTCTCTCTAAGCGGAAGTACAAGGGGGATGCGGAAATCTCTCCGGGCAAAAGAGCCGGAGCCTCACAGGTGAGCGCTTCGGTTTTTCTGCGGGGGAAAGGGATCGGTGATCGGGAACCATGTTCCCTTTCACTGATCCCAGGGCTACCGGGCGGCACAGCGGGGATGCGCCCACGATCGCGGGCGGGAGCGCGCCCAAGCGCGGGAGCGCTGCAGAGCTGCCGCCCGGACTTGAGCTTCACGTCCGGGCGGCGGAAATGGTTAATAATAGGCACAGTTTTGTAATATTTCTGGTGTTACCAAGATAGCAGGTCCTTCAAATTCAGTGTTTATTGGACTTCACGTGACACTGGTTCTGAGAGATTTTTAAGCATCTGGATCTTCCAGAACCAATACTACAAAGAGAGGAAGTAAAAAACTGTGTTATGAGTCATATCTGATCCTCGTGTTTGGTATTACCAGATTCACACAATTACGCTGATCATGAATATTCAATCGGGTTCTTGATGTGACCTACGGCACGGAGAGAGCGGGCAAAACATGAATTGGCCCAAAATCTCTCCGTCTAAGGGGGCACTGCTTTATTCAAATTGCACTAGGCTGGACTTTTACGTGTCCTGATCCCGCCCATCTACAGTGAGGATTAAAACTCCAATGACACAAAGGTCCAGCGTCCTTCACCTTTAATCTGATGTCAAATTAACATCAAATCGACCAGCCCGCAAGGACACGGGCCAAAACCTCCATCTTGGATTATTTCTCACAAAGGCCTCAGGCCGCATGGCAATCGACCATTCTGGACTTTGATTGCATGGACTACCAATAACGGTATTTGAACTATACAATAAGACATTCTGTTTCTTTTCATCTCTACTCTCTTTCTATCAAACTAATCTGTTCTGCCGGACAGGTATATCTATCTGTGGGCTAAATTAGGCTATGTGTATGTAGTTTTAGAATAAAACTAACGATTTTATCGTTCAGTCTTGTGCCTGTTCTGGTCATCTGATTGTTGCTATAACGAATCTGCCCTCTGCAGAGTCATACTACCGCATTGCTTTATTATTTGCTTATAAATTGTTGATTAGCTAGCTAGGTTGTAAATAACCATTTCCTTCCTTTTAGGAGAAGTTAGCGGGAGTCTCTTTCCTCCCTGAACACAAGAGAGTGGTGGCAATGAGATTACCAGATTTCCAGCGCAAAAATCGATATTTTTAGTTTACCGATTGTACATACAATCGGGATTGTACATGTATGGGCACCTCCAACCAATCTTAACAGTTTACTACGCACACAATGAATTTACCTCCAGCAGTCTCCAGTGCATGAGACCTGCATGGCAACAGTGGCCTAGTAATACGGGATTGGTGGATGTTTGTCTATTACATATTGTCGGCAGCTGCGCGACCAATCTCTATTGTCAGTCTGCTCACCTTACTTCCTGCGTATGCTAACGGGAGCAGATTAGACGGGATTGGCACGCTCTGTCACATTAACCTTCTTCTTGTGACGAGCTAGCAACCGGTCTTTGTTGTCCGTCAGCTCACCGTACTTCCTGCAAGCAGCACCTGTATGGAACTTAGAGACAGAAAATATAAAGAGAGGGAAAGAGAGAATGAGAGCAGAGAGAAATGGGGGTAGTGAGTAAGGGTGCGTACAGACATGCGACTATAGTCGTTTAAAACGATCGTTACCGACGGCATTGCCCGACGATCGTTCGTAAAAAGTGCACGAACGATCATTAAAACGACCGACCAATGAGATATGTCGTTGGTAAAGAACGATCCATTCTGCCAGATCTTTTCCAACGACCATCGTTCAAAAAGTAATGTCTGTACAACGATCGGTCGTTGATCGTTCGTTCTCAAAGCTTTGCACATGTTCAAACAGTTCTTTTTGACACTTGTGTTTGAAATCAGTTTATACATCATGTTGCGCACGCAACGCTCGTTCCAAGATCTTTCGTACACGAACGATGTTCAAAGTAGCCTTTCTTCAAACGATCATCGGCCGATACCTCCTTTAACATCGTTCAGAACAAACGATCGTTATCGTATGTCTGTACGTACCCTTAGAGTGGTAGAGGGAGACAGGAGCGATTGGAGAGAAAAGGAGCTGTAGTATTTCCCACCCCTGAATCTTGCCCCCCACCTGGGCACCATCTGCTGTCCTCAGCGCTCCTCTATATTTAGGCAGTCTTACATAATCAGATATGGGGGGACATGCGTCTGATTATGCCAGGGGAACATGTGTACATATTTCCCTGGGAGGACAGAACAGGATTCTTGTGACATCGGTGCATGATGAGCAGTGACAGGTGCTCACTCACAGGCACTTCCTGCCAAATTTCTCCATGCCAAACATTACAGGGTCAGCGTTATACAGGATGCCAGGAAATGTCATTCTAAACGAAAGAAAACATTCACTAAATTCGTCATCTTCATTATCGGATTTACTTTGGAGGCACTTATTCACAGCTAATGCATGCGCAGCACAGGGCCACCCATCTTCAGAAGCCCACACGCACGCGCAGCACAGAACCACCCGTCTTCAGAAGCCCTCACACATGCGCAGCACAGAGCCACCCGTCTTCAGACGCCCTCACGCATGCGCAGCACAGAGCCACCCATCTTCAGAAGCCCTCACGCATGCGCAGCACAGAGCCACCCATCTTCAGAAGCCCACACGCACGCGCAGCACAGAGCCACCCGTCTTCAGAAGCCCTCACGCATGCGCAGCACAGAGCCACCCGTCTTCAGAAGCCCTCACGCACGCGCAGCACAGAGCCACCCGTCTTCAGAAGCCCTCACGCATGCGCAGCACAGGGCCGCCCGTCTTCAGAAGCCCTCAAGCATGCGCAGCACAGGGCCGCCCGTCTTCAGAAGCCCTCACGCATGCGCAGCACAGGGCCGCCCGTCTTCAGAAGCCCTCACACATGCGCAGCACAGAGCCACCCGTCTTCAGAAGCCCTCACGCATGCGCAGCACAGGGCCGCCCGTCTTCAGAAGCCCTCACACATGCGCAGCACAGGGCCGCCCGTCTTCAGAAGCCCTCACACATGCGCAGCACAGGGCCACCCGTGTCATTTTAATGGGGGACAGCAGTGGACTTAGGACAACACAGAGGAAGGGGAGCTCTATCCACAACCTTCCCTCTTAGGTGACTTTTGTAGCAGACTTAAATTTGCTTTAAAGGGGTTCTGTGGGGGCTGCTGCAAATAAAAACAGACACTTACCTGGGGCTTTTATCAGCCCCCTGTAGCTGTCGTGTCCCACGTCATCCTCCTCCAATCTGCCGTTCCCCACCACCGGACGATTATTCGTCTAACACCAACGAATAATGCACGCTCCCACCCGCGCCATCGGGAGCTGTACTGCGCCTGCGCAGTAAGCATCCGATGCCACGGTTGGGAGCGAGCAGGCTCACAGCCACAGTTGGATGCATGACACGCTAGACCGGGGGTGGCGGCGGAGTACGGCAGATCGGAGGAGGACAGCGCGGGACATTACTGTTACAGGGGGCTGATAAAATCCACCTGTTTAGCCTGGCATTTCCGGACTTATAAAATTCTTCCTCTGTACCACAATGGTCTGAGCCATGCTTATGCGCTTTGAGTCCTACGGGAGAAAAGCACTTTACAAATGTTGTTGTTTGTTGTGTCTTTATCTGCAGCAGCCCCTACAGAATCTCTTTAAAGGGAACCTTAAATAGAAACTGTAACCAAGAATTGAACTTCATCCCAATCAGTAGCTGATACCCCCTTTCCCATGATAAATCTATTGCTTTTCACAAATGAATCATCAGGGGGCGCTGTATGGCTGATATTGTGGTAAAACTCCTCCCACAAGAAACTCAGGACCATGGTACTCCTGGCAGTTTCCTGTCTGTGAGCCTTGTTGCATTGTGGGAAATCACTGTTTACAGCTGTTTCCCACTGCCAAAAACAGCAAGCAGCAGCTACATCACCTGCCAGCAGTAAAATGTCACCATGTAATAAATGTCAGAATGTAAATCAGGGATTTAAACGATTTTACAATGGGCAAACACTGACAATCATTTATACATAATTATTGTAAAAAAGCACTTTTATTATATTATTTTCATTGGAGTTCCTCTTTAACTCAGAGGGATATGGATGTTTCCTGTTAATCAACACCAGTTGCCTGGCTGCCCTGCTGATCTCTTCGGCTACAGTAATGTCTGAATCACACACCTGAAACAAGCATGCAGCTAATCCAGTCTGACTTCAGTCAGAGCACCTGCTCTGCTGCATGCTTGTTCCGGGGCTGTGGCTAAAAGTATTAGACACATAAGATCAGAAGGAGAATCAAGCAACTGGTATTTTAAAACTAAATATCCATATCCCTCTCAGTTAAGGTTCCCTTTAAGAGGCACTGTGTAAAAGGTTCCAGCCATGCTGGATGATCTGATGGGACCTCTGCTGGGGAAATACTGGTGAAACAGACCTGATTTGGCCATCTGGTGACATCAGCAGCTCCCCAGAGAAGAGGCGGGCCATCTGGTGACATCAGCAGCTCCCCAGAGAAGAGGCAGGCCATCTGGTGACTTCAGCAGCGCCCCAGAGAGAAGGTGGGCCATCTGGTGACATCAGCGGCTCTCCAGAGAGGAGGCGGGCCATCTGGTGACATCAGCGGCTCTCCAGAGAAGAGGCGGACCATCTGGTGACATCAGCGGCTCTCCAGAGAAGAGGCGGGCCATCTGGTGACATCAGCAGCTCTCCAGAGAAGAGGCGAGCCATCTGTTGACATCAGCGGCTCCCCAGAGAAGAGGCGGGCCATCTGGTGACATCAGCAGCTCCCCAGAGAAGGCAGGCCATCTGGTGACATCAGCAGCTCCCCAGAGAGAAGGCAGGCCATCTGGTGACATCAGCGGCTCTCCAGAGAAGAGGCGGGCCATCTGGTGACATCAGCAGCTCCCCAGAGAAGAGGAGGGCCATCTGGTGACATCAGCAGCTCCCCAGAGAGGAGGCAGGCCATCTGGTGACATCAGCAGCTCCCCAGAGAGGAGGCAGGCCATCTGGTGACATCAGCAGCTCCCCAGAGAGGAGGCAGGCCATCTGGTGACATCAGCAGCTCCCCAGAGAGGAGGCAGGCCATCTGGTGACATCAGCAGCTCCCCAGAGAGAAGGTGGGCCATCTGGTGACATCAGCAGCTCCCCAGAGAGAAGGTGGGCCATCTGGTGACATCAGCAGCTCCCCAGAGGAGGCGGGCCATCTGGTGACATCAGCAGCTCCCCAGAGAGGAGGCGGACTATCTGGTAACGACAGCAGCTCCCCAGAAAGGAGGCGGGCCATCTGGTGATATCAGTGGGTGCAGAGTCACCGCAATCTCTCTACAGAGAAGGCGGATCATCTGGTGACATCAGTGGCTCCCCAGAGAGTAGGCGGACTATCTGGTGACATCAGTGGGTGCAGAGTCACCGCGATCTCTCTACAGAGGAGGCGGATCATCTGGTGACATCAGCGGCTCCCCAGAGAGTAGGCAGGCCATCTGGTGACATCAGTGGGTGCAGAGTCACCGCGATCTCTCTACAGACGAGGCTGACTATCTGGTGACATCAGCGGCTCCCCAGAGAGGAGGCGGGCCATCTGGTGACATCAGCAGCGTCACTGATCTCTCCGGGGAGATGCAACCATTACAGAAGGAAAGAGGGCTAGCACTCCACTGCGGTCTCCAAACTGCCATCTTTATACTGGAAATAAATCAGCTGCCACATAAGAAGGATTTGTGCAATAAAAACACTTGTAGGTAAACTCAGATTTCATTGAATAGAATATAGTAAAAATGTCGCTCTGCTATCTAACATCAGCAGTCCATGAAATGGAAACCAGAGTAATGGACAGTCCCAATTTAGTCCAACATTGAACAAGGTAAGTAAAATCTTTAAAATAAAATTCTTCATTTTTAAACAGCAAGGCCGGGGGCCATTACATTATCGGAAGAGAGGTGGAGAAGGGGTAATGAGTCTACTGTTGGCATGGCCGATTCAGAACACCCGAATACTTCCGCCTGCCACTCTTCAGAACTAAACAAGCGGACAGTGTCCGGATAAGCTCACTGGCTTGCGAGTCACATTGCATTTCACACGACTCCAATGTGTTCTTCCAAACCAGAAGTCAAGTGAAACCCAACACGACCCACAAGCCAGTGAACTCCTCTGGACCCTGTCTGCTTGCTTAATGCTGACCAGAGGCAGATGGGAGTATTCAGATGTTTTGAATGCCAAATGTAAACACCCCCCTCCAGCTCACCAGCTTATAATAAGATGAGGGCCCAGAGGTGCAGAGGGGGTAATGGCCGTCCTCTCCAGCTGGCTTATGATAGGACGAGAGCTAGAGAGGTGCACAGGGGGTAACGGCCGTCCTCTCCAGCTGGCTTATGATAGGACGAGAGCTGGAGAGGTGCAGAGGGGGTAACGGCCGTCCTCTCCAGCTGGCTTATGATAGGACGAGAGGTGCACAGGGGGCAACGGCCATCCTCTCCAGCTGGCTTATGATAGGACGAGAGCTGGAGAGGTGCACAGGGGGTAACGGCCGTCCTCTGCCCTTGTGTGTAGAGGGGGGAGACGAGTGATAAAAGCATCTCGGGTTCACACTGAAATGAATCCTGCTGGCAGCAGTCTTCATCCTCTGGAGAGCTCCCAGCAGTGCAGCGCGAAGTAAGACCACCATGAAGATTGGCGAGCACACAGGGGCTGATGGGAATGATGTATTGGGAGACACTGGCCGGGAGTGTCCTCCTCCTCTCCTGAAGGCGTGGCCAGGCTGTTGGAGGGATATATTAACAGAACAGTCAGTCTAACAGCCCCCCGCTGGGGCCACACAAGCCCCTTGAGACTTTACTTTGTGTCTTTGTCCGCCGCGGCGTCTTCCGCTTCCTCCAGTTTTTGGCTGTAGAGACAAAAGAAAATCACTTGTCATATTATTTCTATATAAAGATCAGCATCACACTAACATTCCTGTGATTTCCCCGATCTTTCTGGTCAGAGCGAATGCCTGGGAAACACTGCCCTGCCTCAGCCGAGATGTGAACTCAAAGAGCATGAGCGGGAGGAGCCAGCACCAGTAAAAGCATGAGAGGGAGGAGCCAGCACCGGTAACAGCATGAGAGGGAGGAGCCAGCAATAGTGTGCTGCGGAGATGTGAGCACTAACATGAGGGAGGAGCCAGCAGTGGTGCGCTGCTGACAGCATGAGAGGGAGGAGCCAGCACTGGTAACAGCATGAGGGAGGAGCCAGCACTGGTAACAGCATGAGAGGGAGGAGCCAGCACTGGTAACAGCATGAGGGGGAGGAGCCAGCACTGGTAACAGCATGAGGGAGGAGCCAGCACTGGTAACAGCATGAGAGGGAGGAGCCAGCACTGGTAACAGCATGAGAGGGAGGGGACAGCAATGGTGCGCTGTGGAGATGTGAGCACTAACATAAGAGGGAGGGGCCAGCACTGGTGACAGCGAGAGGGAGGGGCCAGCACTGGTGACAGCATGAGGGAGGGGCCAGCACTGGTGACAGCATGAGGGAGGGGCCAGCACTGGTGACAGCATGAGGGAGGGGCCAGCACTGGTGACAGCATGAGGGAGGGGCCAGCACTGGTGACAGCATGAGGGAGGGGCCAGCACTGGTGACAGCATGAGGGAGGGGCCAGCACTGGTGACAGCATGAGGGAGGGGCCAGCACTGGTGACAGCATGAGGGAGGGGCCAGCACTGGTGACAGCATGAGGGAGGGGCCAGCACTGGTGACAGCATGAGGGAGGGGCCAGCACTGGTGACAGCATGAGGGAGGAGCCAGCACTGGTGACAGCATGAGAGGGCCAGCAATGGTAACAGCATGAGAGGGAGGAGCCAGCACTGGTAACAGCATGAGAGGGAGGGGCCAGCAATGGTAACAGCATGAGAGGGAGGGGCCAGCAATGGTGCGCTGCTGACAGCATGAGAGGGAGGAGCCAGCACTGGTAACAGCATGAGAGGGAGGGGCCAGCAATGGTGCGCTGCGGAGATGTGAGCATTAACATGAGGGAGGAGCCAGCAGTGGTAAAAGCATGAGAGGAAGGATCAAGCACTGGTAACAGCATGAGAGGGAGGAGCCAGCACTGGTAACAGCATGAGAGGGAGGAGCCAGCACTGGTAACAGCATGAGAGGGAGGAGCCAGCACTGGTAACAGCATGAGAGGGAGGAGCCAGCACTGGTAACAGCATGAGAGGGAGGAGCCAGCAATGGTGCGCTGCTGACAGCATGAGAGGGAGGAGCCAGCACTGGTAACAGCATGAGAGGGAGAAGCCAGCACTGGTAACAGCATGAGAGGGAGGGGCCAGCAATGGTAACAGCATGAGAGGGAGGAACCAGCAATGGTGCGCTGCGGAGATGTGAGCATTAACATGAGAGGGAGGAGCCAGCACTGGTAAAAGCATGAGAGGGAGGAGCCAGCACTGGTAACAGCATGAGAGGGAGGGGCCAGCAATGGTAACAGCATGAGAGGGAGGGGCCAGCAATGGTGCGCTGCGGAGATGTGAGCATTAACATGAGAGGGAGGAGCCAGCACTGGTAACAGCATGAGAGGGAGGAGCCAGCACTGGTAACAGCATGAGAGGGAGGAGCCAGCACTGGTAACAGCATGAGAGGGAGGGGACAGCACTGGTAACAGCATGAGAGGGAGGGGCCAGCAATGGTAACAGCATGAGAGGGAGGATCAAGCACTGGTAACAGCATGAGAGGGAGGATCAAGCACTGGTAACAGCATGAGAGGGAGGGGCCAGCAATGGTAACAGCATGAGAGGGAGGGGCCAGCAATGGTAACAGCATGAGAGGGAGGGGCCAGCACAGGTAACAGCATGAGAGGGAGGAGCCAGCACTGGTAACAGCATGAGAGGGAGGGGCCAGCAATGGTAACAGCATGAGAGGGAGGGGCCAGCAATGGTAACAGCATGAGAGGGAGGAGCCAGCACAGGTAACAGCATGAGAGGGAGGAGCCAGCACTGGTAACAGCATGAGAGGGAGGAGCCAGCAATGGTAACAGCATGAGAGGGAGGGGCCAGCAATGGTGCACTGCTGGCCTCTGCTAGTAAATGAGGAATAACACAGCTGTTGGGGGACATTGGGGAACTCTGCACACACTTGGAAGAGGCACCGCAAATCTTTAACCGCTGTGGAATGTTTGTTTCTGAGAATTCTGTAAGCCAGTAGAAATAACACCTGGTCTCCCAGAAGGCACTAGGAGGGCGGGGCTACATACCATATCCAACAAGATTCAGCTATAGGAAGTGTTTCGGATGCTGAAACCAGAATATTTAACATAAAAGTGGGTATTCTGAATTCATGTACTACATTATACTGTATGTTACTACAGGGCCTTGCTCGTTCCAGAGTGCTGCACCGTTCAGTGTCACATAACGCTGTGTTCCATGAATCAGCTATCCCTCCCGCCCATCTAGACTTCCTGTTCTACTGATAATGCCAATAGATTTTGGGCCACAGTTGATTGGAAGTCGATCTGACATGTTGCTGAAATAGTGATCGATCTGGTGTAATTGTGTGTGTGTGTGTGTGTGTGTGTGTGTGTGTGTGTGTGTGTGTGTGTGTGTGTGTGTGTGTGTGTGTGTGTGTGTGTGTGTGTGTGTCCCAGGCCGAGGGGGCTGCTGTCTGCAGGGGTCTCGCCTACCTGTGCTTGTAAGGCTGTGTGTGTGGCCCCCAGGTCGAGGTCAGAGGGGGCTGCTGTCTGCGGGGGTCTCGCCTACCTGTGCTTGTAAGGCTGTGTGTGTGTGGCCCCCAGGCCGAGGTCAGAGGGGGCTGCTGTCTACAGGGGTCCCACCTACCTGTGCTTGTAAGGCTGTGTGTGTGTGTGGCCCCCAGGCCGAGGTCAGAGGGGGCTGCTGTCTACAGGGGTCCCACCTACCAGTGCTTGTAAGGCTGTGTGTGTGTGTGGCCCCCAGGCCGAGGTCAGAGGGGGCTGCTGTCTACAGGGGTCCCACCTACCTGTGCTTGTAAGGCTGTGTGTGTGTGTGTGTGTGTGTGGCCCCCAGGCCGAGGTCAGAGGGGGCTGCTGTCTACAGGGGTCCCACCTACCTGTGCTTATAAGGCTGTGTGTGTGGCCCCCAGGCCGAGGTCAGAGGGGGCTGCTGTCTACAGGGGTCCCACCTACCTGTGCTTGTAAGGCTGTGTGTGTGTGTGTGTTTCCCCCAGGCCGAGGTCAGAGGGGGCTGCTGTCTACAGGTGTCCCGCCTACCTGTGCTTGTAAGGCTGTGTGTGTGTGGCCCCCAGGCCGAGGTCAGAGGGGGCTGCTGTCTGCGGGGGTCTCGCCTACCTGTGCTTGTAAGGCTGTGTGTGTGTGTGGCCCCCAGGCCGAGGTCAGAGGGGGCTGCTGTCTACAGGGGTCCCACCTACCTGTGCTTGTAAGGCTGTGTGTGTGTGTGGCCCCCAGGCCGAGGTCAGAGGGGGCTGCTGTCTGCAGGGGTCTCGCCTACCTGTGCTTGTAAGGCTGTGTGTGTGTGGCCCCCAGGCCGAGGTCAGAGGGGGCTGCTGTCTACAGGGGTCCCACCTACCTGTGCTTGTAAGGCTGTGTGTGTGTGGCCCCCAGGCCGAGGTCAGAGGGGGCTGCTGTCTGCGGGGGTCTCGCCTACCTGTGCTTGTAAGGCTGTGTGTGTGTGTGGCCCCCAGGCCGAGGTCAGAGGGGGCTGCTGTCTGCGGGGGTCTCGCCTACCTGTGCTTGTAAGGCTGTGTGTGTGTGTGGCCCCCAGGCCGAGGTCAGAGGGGGCTGCTGTCTACAGGGGTCCCACCTACCTGTGCTTGTAAGGCTGTGTGTGTGTGTGTGTGTGGCCCACAGGCCGAGGTCAGAGGGGGCTGCTGTCTGTGGGGGTCTCGCCTACCTGTGCTTGTAAGGCTGTGTGTGTGGGGCCCCCAGGCCGAGGTCAGAGGGGGCTGCTGTCTGCGGGGGTCTCGCCTACCTGTGCTTGTAAGGCTGTGTGTGTGTGGCCCCCAGGCCGAGGTCAGAGGGGGCTGCTGTCTGCGGGGGTCTCGCCTACCTGTGCTTGTAAGGCTGTGTGTGTGTGGCCCCCAGGCCGAGGTCAGAGGGGGCTGCTGTCTGCGGGGGTCCCACCTACCTGTGCTTGTAAGGCTGTGTGTGTGTGTGGCCCCCAGGCCGAGGTCAGAGGGGGCTGCTGTCTGCGGGGGTCTCGCCTACCTGTGCTTGTAAGGCTGTGTGTGTGTGTGGCCCCCAGGCCGAGGTCAGAGGGGGCTGCTGTCTGCGGGGGTCTCGCCTACCTGTGCTTGTAAGGCTGTGTGTGTGTGTGGCCCCCAGGCCGAGGTCAGAGGGGGCTGCTGTCTACAGGGGTCCCACCTACCTGTGCTTGTAAGGCTGTGTGTGTGTGTGGCCCCCAGGCCGAGGTCAGAGGGGGCTGCTGTCTGCGGGGGTCTCGCCTACCTGTGCTTGTAAGGCTGTGTGTGTGTGTGTGTGGCCCCCAGGCCGAGGTCAGAGGGGGCTGCTGTCTGCGGGGGTCTCGCCTACCTGTGCTTGTAAGGCTGTGTGTGTGTGTGGCCCCCAGGCCGAGGTCAGAGGGGGCTGCTGTCTGCGGGGGTCTCGCCTACCTGTGCTTGTAAGGCTGTGTGTGTGTGGCCCCCAGGCCGAGGTCAGAGGGGGCTGCTGTCTGCGGGGGTCTCGCCTACCTGTGCTTGTAAGGCTGTGTGTGTGTGGCCCCCAGGCCGAGGTCAGAGGGGGCTGCTGTCTGCGGGGGTCTCGCCTACCTGTGCTTGTAAGGCTGTGTGTGTGTGGCCCCCAGGCCGAGGTCAGAGGGGGCTGCTGTCTGCGGGGGTCTCGCCTACCTGTGCTTGTAAGGCTGTGTGTGTGTGTGGCCCCCAGGCCGAGGTCAGAGGGGGCTGCTGTCTGCGGGGGTCTCGCCTACCTGTGCTTGTAAGGCTGTGTGTGTGTGGCCCCCAGGCCGAGGTCAGAGGGGGCTGCTGTCTGCGGGGGTCTCGCCTACCTGTGCTTGTAAGGCTGTGTGTGTGTGTGTGGCCCCCAGGCCGAGGTCAGAGGGGGCTGCTGTCTGCGGGGGTCTCGCCTACCTGTGCTTGTAAGGCTGTGTGTGTGTGGCCCCCAGGCCGAGGTCAGAGGGGGCTGCTGTCTGCGGGGGTCTCGCCTACCTGTGCTTGTAAGGCTGTGTGTGTGTGGCCCCCAGGCCGAGGTCAGAGGGGGCTGCTGTCTACAGGGGTCTCGCCTACCTGTGCTTGTAAGGCTGTGTGTGTGTGTGGCCCCCAGGCCGAGGTCAGAGGGGGCTGCTGTCTGCGGGGGTCTCGCCTACCTGTGCTTGTAAGGCTGTGTGTGTGTGGCCCCCAGGCCGAGGTCAGAGGGGGCTGCTGTCTGCGGGGGTCTCGCCTACCTGTGCTTGTAAGGCTGTGTGTGTGTGTGGCCCCCAGGCCGAGGTCAGAGGGGGCTGCTGTCTGCGGGGGTCTCGCCTACCTGTGCTTGTAAGGCTGTGTGTGTGTGGCCCCCAGGCCGAGGTCAGAGGGGGCTGCTGTCTGCGGGGGTCTCGCCTACCTGTGCTTGTAAGGCTGTGTGTGTGTGGCCCCCAGGCCGAGGTCAGAGGGGGCTGCTGTCTACAGGGGTACCACCTACCTGTGCTTGTAAGGCTGTGTGTGTGTGTGGCCCCCAGGCCGAGGTCAGAGGGGGCTGCTGTCTGCGGGGGTCTCGCCTACCTGTGCTTGTAAGGCTGTGTGTGTGTGTGGCCCCCAGGCCGAGGTCAGAGGGGGCTGCTGTCTGCGGGAGTCTCGCCTACCTGTGCTTGTAAGGCTGTGTGTGTGTGTGGCCCCCAGGCCGAGGTCAGAGGGGGCTGCTGTCTACAGGGGTCCCACCTACCTGTGCTTGTAAGGCTGTGTGTGTGTGTGGCCCCCAGGCCGAGGTCAGAGGGGGCTGCTGTCTGCGGGGGTCTCGCCTACCTGTGCTTGTAAGGCTGTGTGTGTGGCCCCCAGGCCGAGGTCAGAGGGGGCTGCTGTCTACAGGGGTCCCACCTACCTGTGCTTGTAAGGCTGTGTGTGTGTGTGGCCCCCAGGCCGAGGTCAGAGGGGGCTGCTGTCTACAGGGGTCCCACCTACCTGTGCTTGTAAGGCTGTGTGTGTGTGTGTGTGGCCCCCAGGCCGAGGTCAGAGGGGGCTGCTGTCTGCGGGAGTCTCGCCTACCTGTGTTTGTAAGGCTGTGTGTGTGTGTGGCCCCCAGGCCGAGGTCAGAGGGGGCTGCTGTCTACAGGGGTCCCACCTACCTGTGCTTGTAAGGCTGTGTGTGTGTGTGGCCCCCAGGCCGAGGTCAGAGGGGGCTGCTGTCTACAGGGGTCCCACCTACCTGTGCTTGTAAGGCTGTGTGTGTGTGGCCCCCAGGCCGAGGTCAGAGGGGGCTGCTGTCTGCGGGGGTCTCGCCTACCTGTGCTTGTAAGGCTGTGTGTGTGTGTGGCCCCAAGGCCGAGGTCAGAGGGGGCTGCTGTCTGCGGGGGTCTCGCCTACCTGTGCTTGTAAGGCTGTGTGTGTGTGTGGCCCCCAGGCCGAGGTCAGAGGGGGCTGCTGTCTGCGGGGGTCTCGCCTACCTGTGCTTGTAAGGCTGTGTGTGTGTGTGGCCCCCAGGCCGAGGTCAGAGGGGGCTGCTGTCTGCGGGGGTCTCGCCTACCTGTGCTTGTAAGGCTGTGTGTGTGTGTGGCCCCCAGGCCGAGGTCAGAGGGGGCTGCTGTCTGCGGGGGTCTCGCCTACCTGTGCTTGTAAGGCTGTGTGTGTGTGGCCCCCAGGCCGAGGTCAGAGGGGGCTGCTGTCTACAGGGGTCCCACCTACCTGTGCTTGTAAGGCTGTGTGTGTGTGGCCCCCAGGCCGAGGTCAGAGGGGGCTGCTGTCTGCGGGGGTCTCGCCTACCTGTGCTTGTAAGGCTGTGTGTGTGTGGCCCCCAGGCCGAGGTCAGAGGGGGCTGCTGTCTGCGGGGGTCTCGCCTACCTGTGCTTGTAAGGCTGTGTGTGTGTGTGTGGCCCCCAGGCCGAGGTCAGAGGGGGCTGCTGTCTACAGGGGTCCCACCTACCTGTGCTTGTAAGGCTGTGTGTGTGTGGCCCCCAGGCCGAGGTCAGAGGGGGCTGCTGTCTGCGGGAGTCTCGCCTACCTGTGCTTGTAAGGCTGTGTGTGTGTGTGGCCCCCAGGCCGAGGTCAGAGGGGGCTGCTGTCTGCGGGGGTCTCGCCTACCTGTGCTTGTAAGGCTGTGTGTGTGTGGCCCCCAGGCCGAGGTCAGAGGGGGCTGCTGTCTACAGGGGTCCCACCTACCTGTGCTTGTAAGGCTGTGTGTGTGTGTGTGTGGCCCCCAGGCCGAGGTCAGAGGGGGCTGCTGTCTGCGGGGGTCTCGCCTACCTGTGCTTGTAAGGCTGTGTGTGTGTGTGTGTGTGTGTGTGTGTGTGTGGCCCCCAGGCCGAGGTCAGAGGGGGCTGCTGTCTGCGGGGGTCTCGCCTACCTGTGCTTGTAAGGCTGTGTGTGTGTGTGGCCCCCAGGCCGAGGTCAGAGGGGGCTGCTGTCTGCGGGGGTCTCGCCTACCTGTGCTTGTAAGGCTGTGTGTGTGTGTGTGTGGCCCCCAGGCCGAGGTCAGAGGGGGCTGCTGTCTGCGGGGGTCTCGCCTACCTGTGCTTGTAAGGCTGTGTGTGTGTGTGGCCCCCAGGCCGAGGTCAGAGGGGGCTGCTGTCTGCGGGGGTCTCGCCTACCTGTGCTTGTAAGGCTGTGTGTGTGTGGCCCCCAGGCCGAGGTCAGAGGGGGCTGCTGTCTGCGGGGGTCTCGCCTACCTGTGCTTGTAAGGCTGTGTGTGTGTGGCCCCCAGGCCGAGGTCAGAGGGGGCTGCTGTCTGCGGGGGTCTCGCCTACCTGTGCTTGTAAGGCTGTGTGTGTGTGGCCCCCAGGCCGAGGTCAGAGGGGGCTGCTGTCTGCGGGGGTCTCGCCTACCTGTGCTTGTAAGGCTGTCGCTCCAGCGGCTGCTCCGGCCGTGGCTACAGCGGGGGTCTCCTCTGCCGGCGCCGTCCCTGATCCCGCCTCATCCTTCTTCCCCAGCGCACTCTTCTTGGTGGACTGCATCTTCACTTGCTGCGGCTTGGAATTCATGGGCAGGTTATTTGTGCTCTGCAGCAGCTGGAGAAGAGGAAACCAACGTTACACCCGGCATTTATCTCACAGCTGGAGACAGAACACTCCTGAGCGACTGTGGCTACCCACAATGCATCATTGCCGAATATGCAACCATATTTTATGCCACTGAAGCCAGGCTCACACCCAGAGCCGCTGGTGAATATATATATAAGTTATAGGCTCGCTATACACCAGCAGCCTGCGAAGCCACGCCCAGAGCTCCCAGCACTGCCCAGAGCTCCCAGCACTGCCCACGCCCAGCACTGCCCACGCCCAGGGCTCCCAGCACTGCCCACGCCCAGGGCTCCCAGCACTGCCCACGCCCAGGGCTCCCAGCACTGCCCACGCCCAGGGCTCACAGCACTGCCCACGCCCAGGGCTCACAGCACTGCCCACGCCCAGGGCTCACAGCACTGCCCACGCCCAGGGCTCCCAGCACTGCCCACGCCCAGGGCTCCCAGCACTGCCCACGCCCAGGGCTCCCAGCACTGCCCACGCCCAGGGCTCCCGGCACTGCCCACGCCCAGGGCTCCCGGCACTGCCCACGCCCAGGGCTCACAGCACTGCCCACGCCCAGGGCTCACAGCACTGCCCACGCCCAGGGCTCACAGCACTGCCCACGCCCAGGGCTCACAGCACTGCCCACGCCCAGGGCTCACAGCACTGCCCACGCCCATGACTCCGGCACGGCCTGCGCAGCTATGCCCATGACTCCCGCTCTGCCCACAGCCAGTGCTCACTTGGAGGGTACCGCAGCTGCAGCCTTAGATGTGCAGGGGGTCCCAGCACTGGATGGGTGATGACAATGGGGGGGGAGCTCAGGGCTGTCCAGAGCCTTCCCCCTATTAAGGCTCTCATGAATCTGGTTATTCTTCAGTCAGGTACCTTTGTAATTGTGCCCACAGCTTTGGTGCGCCCCTCTCTGAACACCAGCCGCTGGTCTATGTGTAAGTACTCCGGCGTCTTGATGAATCGGAAGTGAACGGTGGCTTTATCCCCTGTCCGCAGACAGTCGCGACTCATGCTCAGAATAGTGGCCGTCTGCCGGATGCTGCCGCAATGCACTGAAAGGGACAACACAGAGGATCAGCACAACACAAACAATACTGTATTACATATAGCAATCATAAAAACAACATCATCTACTTCAATACAGCATAGCAGGATACATCACCACACCAGTCTTCATTCAAAATGCAACGCACATTTTATTGTGCACTAATCCACATGGTCAAACCGACATTTCGGGGGCCACGCAGGGTCCCCCTTTCTCAAGGCAATGTGGCATAATGCAAATATCCAAACACTGAATGTGTTGTCAGTGTTTGGATATCTGCATTATGCCACACTGCTATGCTATGTTCTTAAGGTGACGTTGCCAGGACAGTGTGCCCACTTTACTTTCTTTACTACTTCAACACAGAGGATCAGCACAACACAAACAACAAACACTACGGTAATCATACAAATGATCTACTTCCAACACAGAGGATCAGCACTCTACAAACCATACTGGATTATGTACAGCAATCATAAACATAAAATCTACTGCAACACAAGACCAACCAATTTTTTATTAAATGTACCTCTTGATTCTCAGAAATTGGTCAGGAAACCCTATACCGGTCTTGCGAGAAACCCTGCAGGTTTTCTAGAGCAACATCGGGACTTGGCATAATAAATCTTACTCTAATGTACAGGGGTTGGACAAAATAATGGAAACACCTTGAAAATCAATACAATATATTTTAATATGGTGTAGGTCCACCTTTTGTGGCAAATACATCCTCAATTCTCTGAGGTATTGATTCATACAAATTGTGAATTGTTGCCAAAGGAATTTTAGCCCATTCTTCAGGTAAAACCCCCTCCAGATCTTTTAGAGACGATGGCGTCTGGGGATTGTGGTGGCCAGATGAGATGCTCAACTTCATTAGAATGTTCCTCGTGCCAATCTAACAATTCTAGCTGTATGGATTGGGGCATTATCCTCTTGAAAGATGGCATTCCCCTCCGGAAACAGTTCTTGAACCATAGGATGAACTTGGTCGCCCAAAATTCCTAAATAGTCTCGGCTGTTAATTCTTCCATGAAGGAAAATCATTGGCCTAGCGGATTTCCAAGAAATAGCACCCCAGATCATCACACAACCCCCGCCATGTTTTATGGTTGGGAGAAGGCAGTCTGGATGAAATGCTTCTTTCGGCTGTCTGCAAACGTACACTCGGCCGGAGGTCGGAAATAAGGTAAACAATGATTCGTCAAAGAAAATCACGTTTTTCCACTGCCGAGGGACCAGTTCTGGTGGTTTCTACACCACTCTAAATGCTTTGAAACATTTGTCTTTGAGAGCAGAGGTTTTCTAATTGCAGTTCTTCCGTGGAATCCAGATTTGTGCAGCTCCCGGCGAACAGTTTTTGTGGAAACTGGGTTCTGTAGGTGTTCATTCGGCTCTGCAGTGATTTTAGGAGCCGTGGTCTTGCAAGCTTTTCTAACAATTGGATTTAGAGTCCAACGGTCTCTCTCAGACAACTTCGACTTTCGTCCACAACTGTGCTTTGCTGCGGACGTTTTTCCTTCTCTTTCAAAGGCAGTCATTACTTTTGAGTAACGGTACCTCTTGAAATGCCAAGCATTCGGGCAGTTTCTGTTACAGTAGCACCTGCCATACAAGCACCAACAATTTAGCCTCTTTGAAAGTCAGAGATCTGCAATTTTTATAAATTATAACCAACTTTGGTTTAAATATCTATAAAAAAAACAAATATAAAAAAAAATAATAAACAACATTTAACATATGTCAAGTTTTGATTGCTTAAAACATGTTCAAAGATTATGATGCCAAAATGTTAGGGGTTTCCATGATTTTGTCCAACCCCTGTATATGGCCCATATAGTTACACCCCCTGTTCCTGTTCCATAGTAAGGTCATCTATGTGAGAATGACAAGTCCTCCAGCTCACAGTACAGCAGCAATGGAGTGGAGGGTGAATTCTGACTTTAAACCCTAAACATAAATTACGTTTACATTTTTCTGCGGCAGGGAGTACGGCCATTTATTCCACGCATGGTATCCGCCTTCACTGCTTTTCCAACTTAAAGGAGCAGAAAGCAGGAAAAACTCTACAGCGGAAGGTCCTTCAAGGACAAATGCAAAATTTGTGCAACACACTTATTTTACTGCGCTTCTGGTCTTACCCTAACAAAACATATTCCCCCCGCCCCCATCCCCCCCCGCCACCCGTGTGGTCCAAAAATCTAATACTACGGTATTTTCTCATCAGACTACTCCGCATGCTTTCCAAATAACCGCACATCCCCCTAAACACTATCCTCTACAGGAAGGGCGGTCCTAATAGGCTCCACCCTCCATCAGCACATCCCCTAAACACTATCCTCTACAGGAAGGGCAGTGCTAATAGGCTCCACCCACCATCAGCACATCCCCTAAACACTATCCTCTACAGGAAAAGCAGTGCTAATAGGCTCCACCCACCATCACATCTAAACTATCCTCTACAGCAGCCTCTCTCAACCTTTTTTGACCCGAGTAACCCCTCGGAAAATTTTCAAATCTCGGTGAACCCCTGGCGCGCGCGCACACACACACACACATAAAAATGTTACCTTATATTAAAATTTAACCCATTTCCCCTCTATAGTATGGCACCTGTGCCCTCTTTATTTAGCGTTTCCCGCTATGTCCCCCTTAACAGGTATGGCCCCTTTTGTCCCACTTGTTAGAAATTATGGCTCCCATGTGCCCTTATTAACAAGTGTGGCTGCTTTGTCCCCCCTCTCTGTGGCTGCTTTGTCCCCCCTCTCTGTGGCTGCTTTGTCCCCCCTCTCTGTGGCTGCTTTGTCCCCCCTCTCTGTGGCTGCTTTGCCCCCCCTCTCTGTGGCTGCTTTGCCCCCCCTCTCTGTGGCTGCTTTGCCCCCCCTCTCTGTGGCTGCTTTGCCCCCCCTCTCTGTGGCTGCTTTGCCCCCCCTCTCTGTGGCTGCTTTGCCCCCCCTCTCTGTGGCTGCTTTGCCCCCCCTCTCTGTGGCTGCTTTGTCCCCCCTTTCTGTGGCTGCTTTGTCCCCCCTTTCTGTGGCTGCTTTGTCCCCCCTTTCTGTGGCTGCTTTGTCTGTTTGTGTGCTGCGTTGTCCCCTCTTTCTGTGGCTGCTTTGTCCCCCCTCTCTGTGGCTGCTTTGTCCCCCCTCTCTGTGGCTGCTTTGCCCCCCCTCTCTGTGGCTGCTTTGCCCCCCCTCTCTGTGGCTGCTTTGCCCCCCCTCTCTGTGGCTGCTTTGCCCCCCCTCTCTGTGGCTGCTTTGTCCCCCCTTTCTGTGGCTGCTTTGTCCCCCCTTTCTGTGGCTGCTTTGTCCCCCCTTTCTGTGGCTGCTTTGTCCCCCCTCTCTGTGGCTGCTTTGTCGGTTTGTGTGCTGCGTTGTCCCCTCTTTCTGTGGTTGCTTTGTTTGTGTGCTGTCCCCCCTTTCTGTGGCTGCTTTGTCCCCCCTTTCTGTGGCTGCTTTGTCCCCCCTTTCTGTGGCTGCTTTGTCCCCCCTTTCTGTGGCTGCTTTGTCCCCCCTTTCTGTGGCTGCTTTGTCCCCCCTTTCTGTGGCTGCTTTGTCCCCCCTTTCTGTGGCTGCTTTGTCCCCCCCTTTCTGTGGCTGCTTTGTCCCCCCCTTTCTGTGGCTGCTTTGTCCCCCCCTTTCTGTGGCTGCTTTGTCCCCCCCTTTCTGTGGCTGCTTTGTCCCCCCCTTTCTGTGGCTGCTTTGTCCCCCCTTTCTGTGGCTGCTTTGTCCCCCCTTTCTGTGGCTGCTTTGTCCCCCCTTTCTGTGGCTGCTTTGTCTGTGTGCTGCTGCCCCCCCTTTCTATGCTGCTGCCCCCCTTTCTATGCTGCTGCCCCCCCTTTCTGTGGCTGCTTTATGCGTTTGTTCACTGCTGTCTCCCCTTTCTATGGCTGCTTTGCCCGTTTGTGTGCTGCTTTCTGCCCCCTTTCTCTGGCTGCTTTGCCCCCCGTTTCTGTGGATGCTTTGTCCCCCCGTTTCTGTGGCTACTTTGTCTATTTGTGTGCTGCTGTCCCCCTTTCTGTGGCTGCTTTATGCGTGTGTTCGCTGCTGTCTCCCCTTTCTATGGCTGCTTTGTCCCCCGTTTCTGTGTCTGCTTTGCCCGTTTGTGTGCTGCTTTCTGCCCCCTTTCTCTGGCTGCTGTCATTGGTGTCAGGGAGTGCAGGGGAAAAAAACCCATACTTACCACCTGAAGTCCTTTCCTCCTTCCTTGAAGCTGGGATCCTGTTACAACTCCCGCGCGTGCCGGAACTATAGAGCTGGCTTCGGGTGATGCTGCTGCTTTATAGATCCATCCGCCGCATCACTCGCAGCAGCATGAAGGAATCCTCCTGCTCTGCTGCTGCAAACCTATGGAGAAGCGGGACTATAACGTCCCGCAGAAGTGTCAAATTGACACGGAACCCCTGGAGGGTTCTCGCGGCCCCGGTTGAGAATGGCTGCTCTACAGGAAGGGCAGTGCTAATAGGCTCCACCCACCATCAGCACATCCCCCTAAACACTATCCTCTACAGGAAAAGCAGTGCTAATAGGCTCCACCCACCATCAGCACATCTCCTAAACACTATCCTCTACAGGAAGGGCGGGCCTTATAAAGTCTACACAACATCAGCTCAAACTAACCTGCTAATAAACTCTGTAATCCTTCACATATCGGTAGTCGCTCCTCTACATAATCCCCATATAATAATGTATCCGCCCTACTGTGCATTTGGTTAACTAATCCATAACAGCCGCTTTACCCTGCGGCGTCCCAACACCCAGACATACAGAAAGGCTCCAGTACCCATTGCCTGGTATCGCGGGCTGATTGTGGTCGGGTGATGAAGAACCAAGATCTCCGCTTCAAACTCCCAGGATGCTTGAGGGTTCAGCCGAGGAGAGACCATTACCATTCCTTTCCTGATAGAGGAACGCTTTATCTGCAGGAGAGAATAAAGGAATGGAATGAGACCACCGGAAGGCACCGCTATTGTTACTATGTATTTATATAGCAGCACTTTACAGAGTACATAGTCATGTCACTGACTGTCCTCAGAGGAGCTCACACTCTAATCCCACCATAGTCATAGTGTAATGTCCTACCATATTATTATTATGTATTTATATATCACTGACATCTTCTGCAGCACATTACAGAGTACATAGTCATGTCACTGACTGACTATGGTAGGATTAGAGTGTGAGCTCCTCTGAGGACAGTCAGTGACATGACTATGTACTCTGTAATGTGCTGCAGAAGATGTCAGTGATATATAAATACATAATAATAATATGGTAGGACATTAGACTGACTAAGGTAGGATTAGAGTGTGAGCTCCTCTGAGGACAGTCGGTGACATGACTATGTACTCTGTAATGTGCTGCAGAAGAGGTCAGTGATATATAAATACATAATAATAATATGGTAGGTTATTAGACTATGACTATGGTAGGATTAGAGTGTGAGCTCCTCTGAGGACATAGTCTAATGACCTACCATATTATTATTATGTATTTATATATCACTGACATCTTCTGCAGCACATTACAGAGTACATAGTCATGTCACTGACTGTCCTCAGAGGAGCTCACACTCTAATCCTACCATAGTCAGTCTAATGTCCTACCATATTATTATTATGTATTTATATATCACTGACATCTTCTGCAGCACTTTACAGAGTACATAGTCATGTCACCGACTGTCCTCAGAGGAGCTCACACTCTAATCCTACCATAGTCATAGTGTAATGTCCTACCATATTATTACTATGTATTTATATAGCACTGACATCTTCTGCAGCACTTTACAGAGTACATAGTCATGTCACTGACTGTCCTCAGAGGAGCTCACAATCTAATCCTACCATAGTCATAGCCTAATGTCCTACCATATTATTATGTATTTATATAGCACTGACATCTCCTGCAGCACATTACAGAGTACAGAGTCATGTCACTGACTGTCCTCAGAGGAGCTCACACTCTAATCCTACCATAGTCATAGTCTAATGTCCTACCATATTATTATTATTACGTATTTATATAGCACTGACATCTTCTGCAGCACATTACAGAGTACATAGTCATGTCACTGACTGTCCTCAGAGGAGCTCACAATCTAATCCTACCATAGTCCTAGTCTAATGTCCTACCATATTATTATTATGTATAGAACTAGCACTGACATCTTCTGCAGCACATTACAGAGTACATAGTCATGTCACTGACTGTCCTCAGAGAAGCTCACACTCTAATCCTACCATAGTCATAGTGTATTATTATTATTTATTTATAAAGCGCCAACATATTCCGTGGCGCTGTACAATGTAAGAAAACAAACAAGGGATACATGATACAGACAATGATATACATCAAATATGAACACTGATACAAGATACAGCACTGCTGATTACACTGACAGATGTAACATGATGACTAAAATGTATAAATGTCTAACAGTGTGCAAGCAATTACAATAATAACATTCCAGGACACAAAAGGGTGAGAGCCCTGCCCTTGCCAGCTTACAATCTAAAGGAATGGGGTGGAAACAAGAGGTGGGGGAAGTATACAGTATATGTACAGGCAGTGCGTGATTAGGTTATTTAGTGGGTGCATGGCCTAAGCTAGAGAATATGCTTGTCGGAAAAGGTGGGTTTTGAGGGAGCGTTTAAAGATTTCAAAGGTGTGAGAGTGGCGGATGTGTTGTGGAAGGGCATTCCAGAGGAGGGGTGAGGCACGTGAGAAGTCTTGTACACGTGAATGTGAGGAGGTAATTGTAGAAGAGGATAGAAGAAGCTCGTGTGCAGATCTGAGATTGCGGTTGGGTTGGTATCTGGAGACTAGTGGGGAGATGTACAGGGGAGAGAGATTGTGGATAGCTTTGTAGGTTATGGTTAAGAGTTTGAACTGAATCCTCTCATTAATTGGTAGCCAGTGAAGAGCTTGACAGAGAGGGTCAGCAGAGGAAGAGCGAGAGGAGAGATGAATGAGTCGAGCAGCAGAGTTCAGTACAGAATTGAGCGGTGTTAGTCGGTTAGTTGGAAGTCCACCAAGCAATATATTGCAATAGTCCAATCGAGATATAATAAGAGCATGTACTAACATTTTAGTTGTGTCATGGGAGAGAAAAGGTCGGATACGTGCTATGTTTTTCAGTTGGAAATGGCAGGAGCTGGTTAGGGAGTTAATGTGAGGAGTAAAAGAGAGAGAAGAATCAAATATTACCCCCAAGCACCGTGCTTTGGGAACTGATGTTATAGACGTGTTGTTAACATTTATTGTAATATCAGGCTAAGGGGTGGACAGGGATGGTGGAAAGACTATTAGTTCAGTTTTATTCATATTAAGTTTTAAGAAGCGAGAGGACATGAAAGAGGAGATAGCGGACAGGCAGTCAGGAACCCGTGTGAGGAGGGAGTTAAGGTCTGGGGCCGAGAGGTACAGTTGTGTATCGTCTGCATATAGGTGGTATTGGAAACCGAATGAGCTGATTAAGTTACCAAGACCGTGCATGTAGATGGAGAAGAGGAGGGGACCGAGGACAGAGCCTTGAGGTACCCCTACAGACAGAGGATGTGAAGAGGAGGCCTGATCTGAATAAGAAACAGTGAAAGACCTTCCAGAGAGGTAGGAAGATATCCAGGAGAGAGCGAGGTCCTTTATTCCTATAGATGAAAGCATCTGTAGGAGTAGAGTGTGGTCGACAGTGTCGAATGCTGATGACAGATGTATAATGTCCTATCATATTATTATTATTATGTATTTATATAGCACTGACATCTTCTACAGCACATTACAGAGTACATAGTCATGTCACTGGCTGTCCTCAGAGGAGCTCACAGTCTAATCCTACCATAGTCATACTCTAATGCCCTACCATATTATTATTATGTATTTATATAACACTGACATCTCCTGCAGCACATTACAGAGTACATAGTCATGTCACTGACTGTCCTCAGAGGAGCTCACACTCTAATCCTACCATAGTCATAGTGTAATGTCCTACCATATTATTATTATTATGTATTTATATAGCACTGACATCTTCTGCAGCACATTACAGAGTACCTAGTCATGTCACTTACTGTCCTCAGAGGAGCTCACACTCTAATCCTACCATAGTCATAGTGTAATGTCCTACCACATTATTATTATGTATTTATATAGCACTGACATCTCCTGCAGCACATTACAGAGTACATAGTCATGTCACTGACTGTCCTCAGAGGAGCTCACACTCTAATCCTGCCATAGTCATAGCCTAATGTCCTACCATATTATTATTATTATGTATTTATATAGCACTGACATCTTCTGCAGCACATTACAGAGTACCTAGTCATGTCGCTTACTGTCCTCAGAGGAGCTCACACTCTAACCCTTACCATAGTCATAGTCTCATGTCCTACCATATTATTATTATGTATTTATATAGCACTGACATCTTCTGCAGCACTTTACAGAGTACATAGTCATGTCACTGACTGTCCTCAGAGGAGCTCACACTCTAATCCTGCCATAGTCATAGTCTAATGTCCTACCATATTATTATGTATTTATATAGCACTGACCTCTTCTGCAGCACATTACAGAGTACATAGTCATGTCACTGACTGTCCTCAGAGGAGCTCACACTCTAATCCTACCATAGTCTAAAATAATAATAATAATAATAATAATAATAATAATAATAATAATAATAATAATAATAATAATAATAATAATAATAATAATAATAATAATTATTATTAGCACTGACTGGCAAAAAATTAGGATGAAGAGACTGGGAGGGTTCCTGCCCCCAAGGCTAACAATCTAATTTCCCCCATCTGCTTTTATAGACAGCCTAAAGGACACCAGAGACTAAAGGAGGAGGAGAAATGGGGGGGGGGGGGGGGGGAAGAGAAGCTGGATGTAAGGGGGGCTGTGCTGATGCCCACCGATCTCCCCCCCCCCCCCTTTCTTGACCAAAGCTATTAGTTTTAGCAGACTTTGATTGTTGTGACTTAGATGAAGATCAGATCACACTCTATGCCCAGTATGTGCTGGAATCCATATAATGCCAAGGGGTTCACATACTTGTTCTTGCTAATGTACACAGACAAGCAAACACTATTAGGGCTTCTTCACACTACAAATCCCAACGCTGAGAGTTTTTGTGAGCAATTTTATTAAGCAATTACCGGCATTTGTGCGTTTTACATTGTCTGCAAGTGATTTTCTAAGCGCTTTGGTTGTGCGATTTTCTGTGTGCAGACTAAGAAGTGCACTCTGACCTGGAACCGAATGTCTTTTACAGTCATTTTTCTTGAAAAGCGCTCAGAGAATCACTTTTCCAAGCGATTCCTGATATTCCTATACCTTACATGGCAGCGCAAACGTTCTGTAAATGGTGCAGGACTTGCGTTTGGGACTGGAAGGAAAGCTCATCACTCATGTGACAGCGCTCACATCGGGTTTCGTTACACAAGCGCTTTTGCAGCGATTTTAAAAACGCTAGCGCTTAAAGCACAAAGCGCTCATAGGGCTCGATTCACAATGCCATGATAAATGCGATGACGGCCATGATAAGCTGAGTGCGCAGGTTAGCGTGCGTACAGGTTTATGCGCGCATAATAGTAAAGGTTTGTGCGCATTAACTTTCCCCGTTCACGCGCGAACCCATATGTTAGTGCTAACGGGAAAGTTAATGCGCACAAACCTTTACTATTACGCACGCAAGCCTGTACGCACGATAACCTGCGCACTCAGCTATTTATCACGGCTTTGTGAATGGAGCCCATAGTGTGAACAAGCTGTAAGAGACAACCTATCAGCAGCTTGTGGTTTCCGGGATTACAGATGCAATAAAGGTCCATAGGACGGAAGCCAACCTCCCTGGTCACAGTCACAAGAAGAAAAACCAAACCAAGACCGGACAGGAGGATAGGCAGAATCAGAAACAAAAAGCCAAGGCCAGCTGCCACCGAGAGGCAAGCTGAACACCAAGGTCCACCAGTGTCTAAACACAACATCGCCACCTTACGGGATACCGGGGTGAGTGGAAGACGACACAGGATACCACGGCTGAAAGAAACAAATGTCCACTGGAATTTGCTAAAATGCCTATCGAAAAGCCACGAGGTTTCAGGGAGAATGTCTTTTGTACAGATTAGACAAAAACTGCAGCTGTTTGCCAAGTAACATCAGCTCTATAGGAAGCTTGCAGTGAACACCTTACCAACTGTGAAACATGGAGGAGGCTTTGATATGTATTGGTGCTGCTTTGCTGTATCAAACACAAAAGGCCTAGAGCCTGTAGCAGCTTTAGGGTGAACTAACGATACAGCAGCCATCACAAGAGCGGAAAGCCTGGAAGTGGAATAGTTCCCGGTGAAGTACAGCGGATTTCAGATGTAAGGCATCTTTAGCTTAACTAGATTTACAGCTAAGAAGCAGAGATTAACCACCTCCCAGCCAAGCCTTTATAACACCGACATCTGTAAACGCCCAGCCATTATCTAGACTTCAGAGGGTGTGCTGTATCCCCACATAGCCACACCTACCTCTATCCAGGCTTCAGAGGGTTTGCTGTATCCCACTAAGCCACCCCTTGCCTCTATCCAGGCTTCAGAGGGTGTGCTGTGTCCCCACACAATGCCACACCTACCTCTATCCAGGCTTCAGAGGGTGTGCTGTACCTCATAGCCACACCTACCTCTATCCAGGCTTCAGAGGGTGTGCTGTACCTCACATAGCCACACCTACCTCTATCCAGGCTTCAGAGGGTGTGCTGCACCTCACATAGCCACACCTACCTCTATCCAGGCTTCAGAGGGTGTGCTGTACCCCACATAGCCACACCTTGCCTCTATCCAGGCTTCAGAGGGTGTGCTGTGTCCCCACACATAGCCACACCTACCTCTATCCAGGCTTCAGAGGGTGTGCTGTACCTCACATAGCCACACCTACCTCTACCCAGGCCTCAGAGGGTGTGCTGTACCCCAAATAGCCACACCTACCTCGGCTTCAGAGGGTGTGCTGTACCCCACATAGCCACACCTTACTTCTATCTTACTTCTATCCAGGCTTCAGAGAGTGTGCTGTGTCCTCACACAGCCAAACCTACCTCTATCCATGCTTCAGAGGGTGTGCTGTACCCCACATAGCCACACCTACCTCTATCCAGGCTTCAGAGGGTGTGCTGTACCCCACACATAGCCACACCTACATCTATACAAGCTTCAGAGGGTGTGCTGTACCCCACATAGCCACACCTACCTCTACCTAGGCTTCAGAGGATGTGCTGTACCCCACATAGAAACACCTTACTTCTATCCAGGCTTCAGAGGGTGTGCTGTACCCCAAATAGCCACACCTACCTCGGCTTCAGAGGGTGTGCTGTACCCCACATAGCCACACCTACCTCTATCCAGGCTTCAGAGGGTGCGCTGTACCTCACATAGCCACACCTACCTCTATCCAGGCTTCAGAGGGTGTGCTGTACCCCACACAGCCACACCTACCTCTATCCAGGCTTCAGAGGGTGTGCTGTACCCCCACATAGCCACACCTACCTCTATCCAGGCTTCAGAGGGTGTGCCGTGTCCTCACACAGCCAAACCTACCTCTATCCATGCTTCAGAGGGTGTGCTGTACCTCACATAGCCACACCTACCTCTATCCAGGCTTCAGAGGGTGTGCTGTACCCCACACAGCCACACCTACCTCTATCCAGGCTTCAGAGGGTGTGCTGTACCCCCACATAGCCACACCTACCTCTATCCAGGCTTCAGAGGGTGTGCTGTGTCCTCACACAGCCAAACCTACCTCTATCCATGCTTCAGAGGGTGTGCTGTACCCCACACATAGCCACACCCTACCTCTATCCAGGCTTCAGAGGGTGTGCTGTACCCCACACATAGCCACACCCTACCTCTATCCAGGCTTCAGAGGGTGTGCTGTACCTCACATAGCCACACCTATCTCTATCCAGGCTTCAGAGGGTGTGCTGTACCCCACATAGCCACACCTATCTCTATCCCAGCTTCAGAGGGTGTGCTGTACCCCCACATAGCCACACCTATCTCTATCCAGGCTTCAGAGGGTGCGCTGTACCCCCACATAGCCACACCTATCTCTATCCAGGCTTCAGAGGGTGTGCTGTACCCCCACATAGCCACACCTATCTCTATCCAGGCTTCAGAGGGTGCGCTGTACCCCCACATAGCCACACCTATCTCTATCCAGGCTTCAGAGGGTGCGCTGTACCCCCACATAGCCACACCTATCTCTATCCAGGCTTCAGAGGGTGCGCTGTACCCCCACATAGCCACACCTATCTCTATCCAGGCTTCAGAGGGTGCGCTGTACCCCCACATAGCCACACCTACCTCTATCCAGGCTTCAGAGGGTGCGCTGTACCCCCACATAGCCACACCTATCTCTATCCAGGCTTCAGAGGGTGCGCTGTACCCCCACATAGCCACACCTACCTCTATCCAGGCTTCAGAGGGTGCGCTGTACCCCCACATAGCCACACCTACCTTCTGCAGTCATACTGTGTAGACGATCTCTGACCAAGGCAACTAACATACCCAATGTGAAGGGGATCATCATAAAGACCATAAACATTAACTCTTTATAGCGATAGAGGTCATGAAAACTTACGTTGCTGAAGAAGAAATTGTTGCTGAAGCCATGAAAGTCTATGGAACACTCCCTAACCTTCCCATAGATTGTGTTATAGACCCCGTTTATGGTGGATCTATCACCTGTAGAGGCCTCAGACTGCCAACATCGAGGAACAAAGGTTCAGAAAGAAAGCAAAACATACACAGCCAAACACTGACTGCTAGGCTATAAACACAACCTCATCAATATATGTACACATAATTCCCTTCTCCAAGCTGTACACATGGTTTCCAGAACAGGAAGTTCTGAGAGAACAGGAAGAGGAGAGTTCTGGCAAAGAAAGCGATAAACAACAGGCTGTGAGAAATATGTGAGGAAACCAGGACTGTGGAGTCGGAGCAATTTTGGGTTCCTGGAGTCGGTGGTTTCATAAACTGAGGAGTCGGCTGATTTTTGTATCGACTCCACAGCCCTGGAGGAAACGAGAGAAATCTGTCCAATAACTGCACTGTGGTCTCTGCTTTACCTTCTTCAGAGCGAAGGACGCCGTCTGGCCACCCCGGACTTCCTTCACAGGCATGCGTTTGCGATGGATGGACTTCACTGCAATGGAAGTAAAGTTGCCCAGGGGGTCGGGTCCCAGGAGCAGGAGGTCGTTCAGTTTAATCAGCCCTCGTAATGTCGTTCCTGAGACCACCGTGCCCACGCCCTGCCGGGAAACACAAAGGTGAGAGTTACCGGTATACCTTCCAGAACCAGGCGAGTCACCGGCATACCTTCCCCGATAGCCGCCAGAACCAGGAGAGGAAACACCTTCCCCCGGCACCAGCCTGACCCATCAGCATTCCATACAGAACGTACCGGCACAGAGTACGTGTCATCAATCTGGAACTCTGCCGGCTCCTCCTCCCTGGAGCTGCACCGTGGCGACAGCAAGTTCAGGAACATCTTCAGGAGCTCCAGGTTCTCCCCAGTCACATTAGAGATCTGAAAGATCGGACACATCCTGGCAGGAGAAGCAAAGGAAAGGCATTCCTTCTCAATATCTACAAGCTTCATATTTCATCTAGGGGCACTCCTCCCATCAGGATTACACACAGCCCACAGTTACTGGGGAACACCCAGAAGATTACCCCCCCTCGTCCCTGGAGACTGGTGAGGGCAATCCATAGCTCCTCCTATCAGGATTACACACAGCCTCCTCCCACACCCTCCCAACCTGCACAGCCACCCTGCAGCAGCCTCTTCCCCACCTGTACAGCCACACCCTCCCAGCCTGCACAGCCCCTTCTTCCCCACCTGTACAGCCATGCCCTCCCAGCCTGTACAGCAGACTCCTCCCCCACCTTTACAGCCACGCCCTCCCAGCCTGTACAGACAACCTGAAGCCGCCTCCTCCCTCTCCTGTATAGTTACACCCTGCAAGCCTGTACAGCCGCCTCCTCCTCCTCCTGTACAGCCACACCACAAAGGTTACAAAGTCACCTGCCACTTAGACACTATGGTGCCACCATGTCCCTCCTTTGCCAGGCTGAGTTTTGTGCTATTAGTACCTCTCTGAGCTGAAGTTGGAAGCTGTGACGATAACATCATCTTTGTTCTGCACCAAGACGGGAATCTTTCTACATCCCGGAGATTTGAGCAGCCGCTGCAGAAGCTTCAGGGTCTCTGTAACAGGGAAATATGAGTGAGTTACAGTTACAATTCATACCATTAGTGTTAGTGTGTGTCATCAGCTAGCCGCTAAACTGCACCTGTGCATATTCCCAACATGGCTGCCACTGGCCCGGCCACACCCCTCGGCCCGCTCCACCAGACTGCCACACCCCTCGGCCCGCTCCACCAGACTGCCACACCCCTCGGCCCGCTCCACCAGACTGCCACACCCCTCGGCCCGCTCCACCAGACTGCCACACCCCTCGGCCCGCTCCACCAGACTGCCACACCCCTCGGCCCGCTCCACCAGACTGCCACACCCCTCGGCCCGCTCCACCAGACTGCCACACCCCTCGGCCCGCTCCACCAGACTGCCACACCCCTCGGCCCGCTCCACCAGACTGCCACACCCCTCGGCCCGCTCCACCAGACTGCCACACCCCTCAGCCCGCTCCACCAGACTGCCACACCCCTTAGCCCGCTCCACCAGACTGCCACACCCCTCAGCCTGCTCATTCATAGGCACTTATATGTTCCGAGATTTTCATGTTCTGGCTCTCGTTACATGGCACGTATGTGTGTTCCCACCCAAGTTCTCCTTTCTACCCCCTCTGCTGCATTAAAACAACCTGAAAAAGGCAGAGTAGATAGTTCACCTTGTAATATGTTTGCTGGGCACATGTCAATTTTTGTTACCACCACAAAGACTGGGACATTTAACGCCAATGCCAGACCCAGGTGCTCCTTGGTCATGCCCACAATGCCAGCATTACTGCCCACCTATAGAAACAAAAAAAAAATCCAGTGAACAGCAAGTCCCACATTATCTTCATTACATGCAGAAATGAACAGGCACAAGGTATTCTGTGTAATGTAACCTGCATCTGTCAGGCTAATCTCTCCCTGTAAGTCACATGACAGCAGAACGCCAGTAACTGTTCAGCAGCCTTAACATGAAGCCCCACCCCCAATCCCTCCAACCCACAGGTGAGTGTGAGGTACAGCTACAAAGGGACTGAAAACCTTATAAAAAGATAAATGCTGAAATAAGAGGCGATAATGTGGAGAAATCATTGGAGGATGCTGTGTGTCCAAAATTAAAAACCGCCCTTAATTGAGGACATGAAAATGGCTGCTACTTTCTGAGTGACCCTCCTAGATTATCAAATACAGTAATATATTGCTTGCATTCTATGATGCAGACATTAAACCAGCAGGTGTTGATTCCGGAGATACCTTCAATGACAGACTGTACAGGCTTATTGCAAGCGTTCCAGACGTTACGTCTCTTCTTCGGGCATTATACAGAGCTGGGTCAGAACCGCACAAATTGAATGTTTCTGACCCAGCTCTGTAGAATGCCTGAAGAAGAGACGCAACGTCTGGAAAGATTGTAATAAGCCTGTACAGTCTGTCATTAAAAGGTATCACCGGATTCAACATTTGTTGGTTTAATATCTGCATTTCTGCTCCTCGACTAACACCGGACCGCACCTCACTTGTATTCTGTGATATTCTCTTCTATGACAGACTTCAGAATCATTGCGAGACTGGCAGCCTAAACAGAGCTGTTCTGCCTGCTTGGGGGGGGGGGGGGGGGGGGGGGGGGAATCTATACATGGTTGTAGCCACTGTCAGGAATCATGGTTCTGCCCGCCGGGGGTGGGGTCTGAATGTCGCTTTGTAGCCACTGTCAGGAATCATGGCTCAGCCCACTGGGGGCGGGGTCTGAATGTCACTTTGTAGCCACTGTCAGGAATTATGGTTCTGCCCGCCGGGGGTGGGGTCTGAATGTCGCTTTGTAGCCACTGTCAGGAATCATGGTTCAGCCCGCCGGAGGTGGGTCTATATGTCACTTTGTAGTCATTATCAGGAATAATGGACGTTCAGATAACAGAAAGACGGTGGTTATTCTGTGAAAAGAGCTCACCATCAACATGCAGAAATCGGGCAGGTGACCGGTCATCCCGAACACGGTGGTCTTCAGATATTTCTCATGGCCAGCAAGGTCTATAAAAGTAATGATCTTGGAGGACTTCTCACAGATCTTGGTCCATTCCAGACTGCCTCCATGGCTGTCCGGCTTGTTGACGACATGACCGTGGCTGTCAAACCCCAGAATGTCATTGCCCACGCTGCTGGTGCGTCCCGACTCAATCTCATGTTTGTGGCGGAAGAGCTTCTGTCTGGCAAAGCCACGCCCGTTGTCCAGCTCTCCATGCGTCAGAACTCCTAGCAGCGTACTCTTCCCGGCATCCACATTGCCGACTACAGCCACCCTGCAAGAGAACACCGGAGGTATGAGATTTAGTCTGTGCAGATAGGTTCTCAGCAGGGAACAATGACTAAATGTGGCATCAGAAATGTTTTGGTAATATATCAGAGAGAAGGTTCTCTCAGGCCCATCCTCCCACTCTCCACACAAGCAAAGGAGAAAATACAACCATGCAGAAATACAAGGAGGACATCACTGCCACTGCTGTGGGGATTTCCAAAATGTTATTTTAACCAAAAAAGAATGATGTTGTGATTGGTGAAGGAACAATGAAGCACACTATATGAATACTTTGTGCAGACCTGGATCACCATTTGCTACAGTTCCTGCACCTGCCATAGTAATGACCTGTGCTGTGCGATCCTTAGGACTTCAATCTTAGATGATCAAATTAGATAATTTGTGAGAATGCTATCCATAACCTGTCCCCCAAGAACCACAAAGGAATAACCCATCTTTCAAGACAACCACCCGTCCCTCCTAAGGAAACAACCCATCCCCAAGGAATAACGTCCCCTGAGGCAGAGGACCTCCAAGAAATACACTGTCCCCTGAGGATTACCCCATCCCATGGCAGAGAACCTCTGATAAATAACCCATCCCCTGAGGCAGAGAACCTCTGATAAATAACCCGTCCCCTGAGGAACACTCCATCCCCTGAGGCAGAGACCCTCTGATAAATAACCCGTCCCCTGAGGAACACTCCATCCCCTGAGGCAGAGACCCTCTGATAAATAACCCGTCCCCTGAGGAACACTCCATCCCCTGAGGCAGAGACCCTCTGATAAATAACCCATCCCCTGAGGCAGAGACACTGATAAATAACCCAACCCCTGAGGCAGAGAACCTGATATATAACCCATCCCCTAGGGAATACCCCATCCCCTGAGGCAGAGAACCTCTGATAAATAACCCGTCCCGAGGAATATCCCAACCCCTGAGGCAGAGAACCTGATATATAACCCATCCCCTAGGGAATACCCCATCCCCTGAGGCAGAGAGCCTCTGATAAATAACCCGTCCCCTGAGGAATACCCCATCCCCTGAGGCAGAGAACCTCTGATAAATAACCCGTCCCCTGAGGAATACCCCATCCCCTGAGCTAGAGAACCTCTGATAAATAACCTGTCCCCTGAGGAATACCCCATCCCCTGAGGCAGAGACCCTCTGATAAATAACCCGTCCCCTGAGGCAGAGAACCGGATATATAACCCATCCCCTGAGGAATACCCCATCCCCTGAGGCAGAGAACCTCTGATAAATAACCCGTCCCCTGAGGCAGAGAACCTGATATATAACCCATCCCCTAAGGAATACCCCATCCCCTGAGGCAGAGAACCTCTGATAAATAACCCGTCCCCTGAGGAACACCCCATCCCCTGAGGCAGAGAACCTCTGATAAATAACCCATCCCCTGAGGAATACCCCATCCCATGGCAGAGAACCTCTAATAACCCATCCCCTGAGGAATACCCCATCCCCTGAGCTAGAGAACCTCTGATGAATAACCCATCCCCTGAGGAATACTCCATCCCCCTGAGGCAGAGACCCTCTGATGAATAACCCATCCCCTGAGGAATACCCCATCCCAAGGCACAGACCCTCTGATAACCCGTCCCCTGAGGAATACCCCATCCCCTGAGGCAGAGAACCTCTGATAAATAACCCATCCCCTGAGGAATACCCCATCCCCTGAGGCAGAGACCCTCTGATGAATAACCCATCCCCTGAGGCAGAGAACCTCTGATAAATAACCCTTCCCCTGAGGAATACCCCATCCCCTGAGGCAGAGAACCGTCCGAGGAATACCCCATCCCCTGAGGCAGAGAACCTCTGATAAATAACCCTTACCCTGAGGAATACCCCATCCCCTGAGGCAGAGAACCGTCCGAGGAATACCCCATCCCCTGAGGCAGAGAACCTCTGATAAATAACCCATCCCCTGAGGAATACCCTTATCCCCTGAGGCAGAGAACCTCTGATGAATAAGCCGCCCCCTGAGGAATACCCCATCCCCTGAGGCAGAGAACCTCTGATAAATAACCCGTCCCCTGAGGAATACCCCATCCCCTGAGGCAGAGACCCTCTGATGAATAATCTGTCCCACAGAACAGTGAACCACACAGGAAGTGCGACAGGTTCAGTGTTTTCAGCTACTTCCTGTCTGTCAGAGTGGACAGTAAATGTGATGTAAAGTGTACATTTTTCTGTTTATTGTACAGTTGTGTGTGAAATGTTGGCACTTTATCATGAATATTGTGTGTCCTCACCTCACTTCCAGGAAGTCGTTATCTCCAACTCTCTTCCGGACGAGATAGTCCCTTACTCTGCCCCCGGCCTCTTGGTGCTCTCGCAGCAGGATCATATCCGCTCCCACCTGCTCCGCCATACTGGTCACAGTGGCCACAGATGCCTCCATGTCCGCCTCGTTCAGCCCGTACTCCGTACCATCTGCAACACAGATACACATCTATCACATTGTGTCTATGAAGAGACATTCTCAGTGCCTGCAGTACGACGGGCAGAGACCGCAGACGCCTCCATAAAAATAGGCTTTCCTGATTCGTATAATCAGACTGTGCCAGATTTACACGGAAACTATTTCTTACAATACGTTTTAAACACCAAAAAATTGCTCAGTAAATCTCATACACTTCCAATGAGGTCACGGTTTTTTTTTTTACCTCATGAAACAGCCATTCCATACTTCAGGTAAAAGTGGACAGTGACAGAAGACAGGGACTGGCAAACGCCAAGTGACAAACGATAGTTGGAAGTGTGGCCATATCATGAAAACCCGGCAAACAAAACTGTCCTGCCAACAATAATAACGTGACGAAGGTGACAGATAAAAACCGGCTGCCCGGCCAGGTAAATAACAGGGATACGACTACACACACGAAAGCGCAGAGAGCATGCGCGCGCGCGCACACACACACACACACACACACACACACACACACACACACAGGAAAGCGCAGAGACCGCACACACGGGATACGGCTACGCTCACGCAGGAAAGCGCAGAGACCGCACATACACTCGGGATACGGCTATGCTCACGCAGGAAAGCACAGAGACCGCACATACACTCGGGATACGGCTACGCTCACGCAGGAAAGCGCAGAGACCGCACGCACACACACACACACACACACACTCGGGATACGGCTACGCTCACGCAGGAAAGCGCAGAGACCGCACACACACACACACACACTCGGGATACGGCTACGCTCACGCAGGAAAGCGCAGAGACCGCACACACACACACACACTCGGGATACGGCTACGCTCACGCAGGAAAGCGCAGAGACTGCACATACACTCGGGATACAGCTACGCTCACGCAGGAAAGCGCAGAGATCACACACACGGGATACGGCTACGCTCACGCAGGAAAGCGCAGAGACCGCACATACACTCGGGATACGGCTACGCTCACGCAGGAAAGCACAGAGACCGCACATACTCGGGATACGGCTACGCTCACGCAGGAAAGCGCAGAGACCGCACACACACGGGATACAGCTACGCTCACGCAGGAAAGTGCAGAGACAGCACATACACAGGATACGGCTACGCTCACGCAGGAAAGGGCAGAGACAGCACATACACTCGGGATACAGCTACGCTCATGCAGGAAAGCGCAGAGACTGCACATACAATCGGGATACGGCTACGCTCACGCAGGAAAGCACAGAGACCGCACATACACTCGGGATACAGCTACGCTCACGCAGGAAAGCGCAGAGACCACACACACACACACACACGGGATACGGCTACGCTCACGCAGGAAACCACAGAGACCTCACATACACTCGGGATACGGCTACGCTCACGCAGGAAACCACAGAGACCGCACATACACTCGGGATAGAGCTACGCTCACGCAGGAAAGCGCAGAGACCGCACACACACGGGATACGGCTACGCTCACGCAGGAAAGCACAGAGACCGCACATACACTCGGGATATGGCTACGCTCACGCAGGAAAGCACAGAGATCGCACATACACTCGGGATACGGCTACGCTCACGCAGGAAAGCGCAGAGACCGCACACACACGGGATACAGCTACGCTCACGCAGGAAAGTGCAGAGACAGCACATACACAGGATACGGCTACGCTCACGCAGGAAAGCACAGAGACCGCACATACACTCGGGATACGGCTACTCTCACGCAGGAAAGCACAGAGACCGCACATACACTCGAGATACGGCTATGCTCACGCAGGAAAGGGCAGAGACAGCACATACACAGGATACGGCTACGCTCACGCAGGAAAGCACAGAGACCGCACATACACTCGGGATACGGCTACGCTCACGCAGGAAAGCACAGAGACCGCACATACACTCGGGATACAGCTACGCTCACGCAGGAAAGCGCAGAGACCGCACACACACGGGATACGGCTACGCTCACGCAGGAAAGCACAGAGACCGCACATATACTCGGGATACGGCTACGCTCACGCAGGAAAGCACAGAGACCACACACACGGGATACGGCTACGCTCACGCAGGAAAGCGCAGAGACCGCACATACACTCGGGATACAGCTATGCTCACGCAGGAAAGCGCAGAGACTGCACATACACTCGGGATACGGCTACGCTCACGCAGGAAAGCACAGAGACCGCACATACACTCGGGATACGGCTACGCTCACGCAGGAAACCACAGAGACCGCACACACACTCGGGATAGAGCTACGCTCACGCAGGAAAGCGCAGAGACCGCACACACACGGGATACGGCTACGCTCACGCAGGAAAGCACAGAGACCGCACATACACTCGGGATATGGCTACGCTCACGCAGGAAAGCACAGAGACCGCACATACACTCGGGATACGGCTACGCTCACGCAGGAAAGCGCAGAGACCGCACACACACGGGATACGGCTACGCTCACGCAGGAAAGCGCAGAGACCGCACATACACTCGGGATACAGATACGCTCACGCAGGAAAGCGCAGAGACAGCACATACACAGGATACGGCTACGCTCATGCAGGAAAGTGCAGAGACCGCACACACTCAGGATACGGCTACGCTCACGCAGGAAAGCGCAGAGACCGCACACACGGGATACGGCTACGCTCACGCAGGAAAGCGCAGAGACCACACACACACGGGATCCGGCTACACTCACGCAGGAAACCACAGAGACCGCACATACACTCGGGATACGGCTACGCTCACGCAGGAAAGGGCAGAGACCGCACATACACACGGAAGACCGCACATACACTCGGGATACGGCTACGCTCACGCAGGAAAGCACAGAGACCGCACATACACTCGGGATACAGCTACGCTCACGCAGGAAAGCGCAGAGACCACACACACACACACGGGATACGGCTACGCTCACGCAGGAAACCACAGAGACCGCACATACACTCGGGATACGGCTACGCTCACGCAGGAAACCACAGAGACCGCACATACACTCGGGATACGGCTACGCTCACGCAGGAAACCACAGAGACCGCACATACACTCGGGATACGGCTACGCTCACGCAGGAAACCACAGAGACCGCACACACACTCGGGATAGAGCTACGCTCACGCAGGAAAGCGCAGAGACCGCACACACACGGGATACGGCTACGCTCACGCAGGAAAGCACAGAGACCGCACATACACTCGGGATATGGCTACGCTCACGCAGGAAAGCACAGAGACCGCACATACACTCTGGATACGGCTACGCTCACGCAGGAAAGCGCAGAGACCGCACACACACGGGATACAGCTACGCTCACGCAGGAAAGTGCAGAGACAGCACATACACAGGATACGGCTACGCTCACGCAGGAAAGCACAGAGACCGCACATACACTCGGGATACGGCTACTCTCACGCAGGAAAGCACAGAGACCGCACATACACTCGGGATACGGCTACGCTCACGCAGGAAAGCACAGAGACCGCACATACACTCGGGATACGGCTACGCTCACGCAGGAAAGCACAGAGACCGCACACACACGGGATACAGCTACGCTCACGCAGGAAAGTGCAGAGACAGCACATACACAGGATACGGCTACGCTCACGCAGGAAAGCACAGAGACCGCACATACACTCGGGATACAGATACGCTCACGCAGGAAAGCGCAGAGACTGCACATACACAGGATACGGCTACGCTCATGCAGGAAAGTGCAGAGACCGCACACACTCAGGATACGGCTACGCTCACGCAGGAAAGCGCAGAGACCGCACACACGGGATACGGCTACGCTCACGCAGGAAAGCGCAGAGACCACACACACACACGGGATCCGGCTACACTCACGCAGGAAACCACAGAGACCGCACATACACTCGGGATACGGCTACGCTCACGAAGGGAAGCACAGAGACCGCACATACACTCGGGATACAGCTACGCTCACGCAGGAAAGCGCAGAGACCGCACACACACGGGATACGGCTACGCTCACGCAGGAAAGCACAGAGACCGCACATACACTCGGGATACGGCTACGCTCACGCAGGAAAGCGCAGAGACCACACACACGGGACACGGCTACGCTCACGCAGGAAAGGGCAGAGACAGCACATACACTGGATACTGCTACGCTCACGCAGGAAAGGGCAGAGACCACACACACGGGATACGGCTACACTCACGCAGGAAAGGGCAGAGACCACACACACGGGACACGGCTACGCTCACGCAGGAAAGGGCAGAGACAGCACATACACAGGATACGGCTACGCTCACGCAGGAAAGCGCAGAGACCACACACACGGGACACGGCTACGCTCACGCAGGAAAGGGCAGAGACAGCACATACACAGGATACGGCTACGCTCACGCAGGAAAGCACAGAGACCGCACATACACTCGGGATACGGCTACTCTCACGCAGGAAAGCACAGAGACCGCACATACACTCGGGATACGGCTACGCTCACGCAGGAAAGCGCAGAGACCGCACATACACACGGGATACAGCTACGCTCACGCAGGAAAGCACAGAGACCGCACATACACAGGATACGGCTACGCTCACGCAGGAAAGCACAGAGACCGCACATACACACGGAGACCGCACATACACACTCGGGATACGGCTACGCTCACGCAGGAAAGCACAGAGACCGCACATACACAGGATACAGCTACGCTCACGCAGGAAAGCGCAGAGACCGCACACACTTGGGATACGGCTACGCTCACGCAGGAAAGCGCAGAGACCGCACATACACTCGGGATACGGCTACTCTCACGCAGGAAAGCGCAGAGACCGCACATACACAGGATACGGCTACGCTCACGCAGGAAAGCGCAGAGACCGCACATACACACGGGATACGGCTACGCTCACGCAGGAAAGCGCAGAGACCGCACATACACAGGATACGGCTACGCTCACGCAGGAAAGCGCAGAGACCGCACATACACTCGGGATACGGCTACGCTCACGCAGGAAAGCGCAGAGACCACACACACAGGATACGGCTACGCTCACGCAGGAAAGGGCAGAGACCACACACACGGGACACGGCTACGCTCACGCAGGAAAGGGCAGAGACAGCACATACACTGGATACGGCTACGCTCACGCAGGAAAGCACAGAGACCGCACACACACTCGGGATACGGCTACTCTCACGCAGGAAAGCGCAGAGACCACACACACGGGATACGGCTACGCTCACGCAGGAAAGCGCAGAGACCGCACATACACTCGGGATACGGCTACGCTCACGCAGGAAAGCGCAGAGACCACACACACGGGATACGGCTACGCTCACGCAGGAAAGCGCAGAGACCACACATACACTCGGGATATGGCTACTCTCACGCAGGAAAGCGCAGAGACCGCACACACACTCGGGATACGGCTACGCTCACGCAGGAAAGCGCAGAGACCGCACACACACTCGGGATACGGCTACGCTCACGCAGGAAAGCGCAGAGACTGCGCGCGCACACACACACACACACATTCTGCACAGTCCTCTTCAGACGCTTTCTTATATGATATTTCCAGCTTTCCCACAGCAGCTAAAAATAAAACAGAACACCGCATCTGAAATGTTTTCCTTGCTTGCACAAATGTGATATGAAGGAGACCATCAATTACAGGAGCTGCCCGGCCGAATACATTGCAGGAAAACGTATGAATCAGTCAGGTAACCACATCAATAATAGCAATCCCCCACAGAACACATGGGGGCAGTATTTCTGCTTCTCCTTGTGGGAAGATTTGGGGCGTCAGCCAGTAACTCATGTTCTAGGCGTGCAGCAGATAGTCCCGGTTATCCGGAACGCAACTAACCAGCAGTCTCAACCAACCAGCACAAATCGCCGGCACTACTCACAGTGGTGACGTCCAACTTATTAAAGGATACATACGAGGAGTATAAAAAATAAAAAAAATCCACTTACCTGGGGCTTCCTCCAGCAGACATCCTGTACCCTCGCCCCAGCTCCGCTCCCCGCCGGTACCAGAGGGCTACTTGTGTTCTAGCGCGTATCTCACGTAGTCGCACTGACATCACCCGGACTGTACTGCGCAGTAGTAGTAGTAGTAGTAGTTCTGTGCCTGCGCATTACAGTCCGGATGACGTCAGTGCGACTTCATGAGCCGCATGCTGAAACGCAGGAAGGTGACCTGGCGAGGTTAGCTTCTTCACCAGAGTGGACCGGGAGCCACCGGAGCTGCGGTGAGGGCACAGGACAGCTGCCAGGGGCTGGAGGAAGCCCCAGGTAAGTGCATTTCTTTTTATTTTTATACTCCTCTGACCTTACCTTTAAAGAGGAGCTGTCAGCCATACTATCGCAGACAAAAGAAATACATATACAAGTAGATAAAATACTTGCTCTACTTACATAACAGATGTATTGCACTGTCCACATTTTAATTTTAGTGATTTTTCTATAGTTAAAAAAAAAATCCTTCTTAGGATTCTCCATTTTAACTGTGTCCATTTTGAAGCCAATCCTGATGTCATTTCCTCCCTTACTCTCCTCTGCCCGATTGTGTATGCATTGCCCGCCCCCCCTACCAGTCTTCAGGCACTCCCACCCAGCTCTTCAATAAAAAGTGCATTGTCTCAGCATGAGAAATATTGGCCAATCAGAGAGGAACAAAGGTGTGGGAGGAGAAAACAGGAGGGAAAGAGGCTTCAGCCAATCAGTCTGCATTAGTTAAGTCTGAGGAGAGATAAAGAAGCAAAAATTGGCAACCCAGCATGCCCTGCAACTTCCTTTGTGCGGCAATGTACCAAATAAGAGTCAGGTAAGCTGGGGAATGATCATTTATCAACAAGAAAAGTAATAGTGATTTTAACGTTTGGATTGCCTGGTTAGAATCCTTATTACTGGTTTACCAGATAAAAATAAAGAATTGATTTTATGCCTGACAGTTACACTTTAAAGAGAACCCGAGGCGGGGTTCTCACAATGCAATCCCCATACAGAGGCTGGGTCTGCCTATAGAGCCCAGCCTCTGTTGCTATTTTAAATTCTTCTCCTTAAATCCTCGCTGCGCTCTGTAATCCCCCCTAAAACACAGCCGCGCTGTGCAGGCTGTGTATCTCTTTACTGTCACTCTCGCCGCTCCCCTCCTGCAGAGCTCCGGTCCCCGCCTGTGTCCCTTCCCTCCAATCAGCGGCGAGGGAAGGGACGCGGGCGGGGACCGGCGCTCTGCAGGAGGGGAGCGGCGAGAGTGACAGTACATAGGTAAACACAGCGTGCGTTAACAAGCTGCATGTCACCAGTGCGGCTGGGTTTTTTTTGGGGGGGGGGGGGGATTACAGAGCGCAGGGGGGCTTAGGGGGAATCTGAATAGCAACAGAGGCTGAGCTCTATAGGCAGACCCGGCCTCTGTATGCAGCTAGCATTGTGAGAACCCCACCTCGGGTTTGTGGGCTCTGCTGTGCTTAACCACTTGAGGACCAGAGGTTTATACCCCCCCCCCCCACTATTGACCCGGCCAATTTTATGTACAATTCGGCAATTCACAGCTTTAACTGTTTATTGCCCGGTCATACAGCTTAGCACCCAAATGAGTATTACCGCCTTTTCTCCTCACAAATAGAGCCTTCTTTTGGTGGTATGTGATTGCTGCTGTTATGTGAAAAGACAATATACTCTGTACAGCGCTGTGCAAGATGTCAGAATATCCATGATTTTTTTTTTTTTTTTTAATATATCACACACACACACTATAATTGAAATAGCCTGCCAGCACTATTCAGCAGCTGGCAGACTGATCGCTGTGCCCCCCCCCCCCCCCCGTCAGATATTGCTCCTCGCGAGATGACGCCATGTGAGCGTCGTGGAGGAACAGAGCCACTGTGCTGCTGCCATCCTGCATTAGGCTGTCGGCAAGACCGGGACCCTGAGCTCTGCATAAAATTGCAATTTGGGCTTACCTGGGGCTTCCTCCAGCCCAAGAGGTCCCCCCTGTCCTCCGCTCGAGGGTGGGCGGGGAGGAAGTGTCAGTACTTCCTCCTCTCTGCCTATCAGGCACGCCCCCTCCACTCATCGCTATTAGTTCCTATGTGCACAGCGTTCTGCGTAGCTGCAATGTGTGCGGTCCTGAGGTAATTTATCTCAGAAGGATAGTGTACTAATAGCTGTTTCAGTACACCATCATTCTGAACTAAATTACCTCAGGACCGCACACATTGCAGCTGCGCAGTGCAGATAGGAACTAATAGCAGTGAGTGGAGGTGGTGTGCCTGATAGGCAGAGAGGAGGAAGTACTGACATTTCCTCCCCGCCCATCCACAAAATTCAAAAGTATGCTATACTTTAACTGTAGTGCAGTTCTAGAAATTCATGCTAAACTGCCGCTATGAAGTAGGATTTAAGAATTTTCTTGTCATGCAGAACAGTTTCTCCTGCTGGTTAGAACTGTTTAAGAAGAAAAAACTGTCGGTATTGATTTGATAATTCTGGCCCAACATCCTCTGTATGTTCCAGATGACAGTAAATGCCGTTATTCTAATTTTATGTAAATGTATGCAGATTAGAAATGGCTGAACTGGTTTCTCATTGCCGAACATTGTAGGGCAGCAGCCAACCTACCAGATCCTTGGCCAATAACGTATATCGTCTCCCCACGTCCTTCATCCATGCGATCTCGCATCTGCCGCAGGAGACTGTCATACTGCTCCGCATTGGGGCTTATCAGGACGTGCTGCGGGGGAAGAAAACGCACAGATTACAACCTACAGAAAATACTACAGAATAATAACCATCTGCACAGAGCACAGGAGGGGCAGGAGACTATGGCTATATAGCAGTAATACAGATCACCGATTTCCATCCAATTCAATACAATCACCGAATTGAAGGGTCAATCAGGCTGCAAAACTGCTAGATGACTGGCCAGATATTCTTCAATAAAGGTGGCCATACATGAGATGACTTGTCGGCAGATCGATCATCTGATTAGACTGTTATAGTGAAATTAAATTTGGTGCTGCCAACCTCATGCTGAATCAACGATGCGGCCAATTTGGGCTGAAATTGGTCGAACAAGCTGTAGGGTGAATTGCTCAATCGGGTGCACGGCGGTAACAGCAAGCGATATCGGGACGAGCAACAACCCACGTGTACACCAGCAGCCAGGTGGGCCGCCTCTATGGACCGAGGACCGCGGCCAGAGCCAGCAGCAGCCACGGGCAGGTCATGTATAGTTGGGGGGGGGGAATGACACTTCACATAGGAGGGGACACAGCCAGCATCACAAGGATGACTCCGGATCAATTTCAGCATGAAATTGATGGGGAATCGGCCTGCAGTGTACAGGCAGCTGACCGATCTCTCTGTATTCAGATTCGATTAGAGAGATCTGTCTCTTGGTTGATCTGCCCATCATCACCTAATGTATGGCTCTCTTTACTGGCTGCCCTCTTCCCCTTCACATAAACAGGAAGAGAAGGATGATCCCCGTCTGGGATACGCCTTATCTCTGTCCACAGATAACATTCCATTACACCCGCATTACATCAGCAAACATCACAGCCGACCAGCAGGTCTTACTGCAGCAATTCCAATACCTAGAGATCATTGTCACCACTATCCGACTCATTGCTGCCACATTTCATCAGACTCATTGCTGTCTCATGTCATCAGACTCATTGCTGTCTCATGTCATCAGACTCATTGCTGCCACATTTCATCAGAAACGGCAATGGCCGGACTCAGGCAGAGCAGAGAAAGCTTCTCATTGTGGCAATACAGGCCGAGTAAAACAATGATGTTGCTAAGCAACTTAAAGTCAATAAACACAATAGGGAAATCCTGCTGGCCTCTCAGTGACCGGTTTAGCAGCTTCCCAGCCTATTAGCTGACCCATTCATCCGCTGATCTCTGACAGCAGCCGCGGCCTCGCTGAGACTGACTGACACTCGTGTGTAGCAGAGAACCACTCACACAGGGCTAGTGTAACAGCAAAGCTGCCAGTAAAAGTAAACTGCTCCTGCTTTGTGCAGGGAATTACACCTACAGGATGGGGAGAGGACCTGGGCTGTCTGTTCAGAGAACTAGTGCAACACAGAGCACACATAACAGACTAGTAAAGTAAAGCAACCTGGTATTATTTTAAAAACACAAATTCATATCCTCAGTTTAGGTTCCCTTTAATGGCTGAACTTGGGGACCAGGAAGAATGAACAGCTGCACTTGGTGCCCAGGAAGGGGTTAATGACTGTGCTGCATCCAGTATTGCAGCCATTAACCCCTCCTGTCCCTTAAAGGAATTATCAGGCAAAACCAGCCCCATGCAGCCATCCTGTGCCCTCGTAGTCACTCACTACTGCTCCAGTCCCCCGCCACCAGCTAGTTTTGCTTCTACCAGCCCCTGCAGCCATCCTGTGCCCTCGTAGTCACTCACTGCTGCTCCAGTCCCCCACCTCCAGCTAGTTCTGCTTCTACCAGCCCCATGCAGCCATCCTGTGCCCTCGTAGTCACTCACTGCTGCTCCAGTCCCCCGCTGCCATTAAGTTCTGCTTCTACCAGCCCCCTGCAGCCATCCTGTGCCCTCGTAGTCACTCACTGCTGCTCCAGTCCCCCACCTCTAGCTAGTTCTGCTTCTACCAGCCCCATGCAGCCATCCTGTGCCCTCGTAGTCACTCACTGCTGCTCCAGTCCCCCGCTGCCATTAAGTTCTGCTTCTACCAGCCCCCTGCAGCCATCCTGTGCCCTCGTAGTCACTCACTGCTGCTCCAGTCCCCCGCCGCCAGCTAGTTCTGCTTCTACCAGCCCCATGCAGCCATCCTGTACCCTCGTAGTCACTCACTGCTGCTCCAGTCCCCCGCCACCAGCTAGTTCTGCTTCTACCAGCCCCATGCAGCCATCCTGTGCCCTCGCAGTCACTCACTGCTGCTCCCGTCCCCTGCCGCCAGCTAGTTCTGCTTCTACCAGCCCCATGCAGCCATCCTGTGCCCTCGTAGTCAGTCACTACTGCTCCAGTCCCCCGCCGCCAGCTAGTTCTGCTTCCACCAGCCCCATGCAGCCATCCTGTGCCCTCGCAGTCACTCACTGCTGCTCCGGACCTCCTCCGCCAGCTAGTTCTGCTTCTACCAGCCCCATGCAGCCATCCTGTGCCCTCGTAGTCACTCACTACTGCTCCAGTCCCCCGCCGCCAGCTAGTTCTGCTTCTACCAGCCCCATGCAGCCATCCTGTGCCCTCGTAGTCACTCACTACTGCTCCAGTCCCCCGCCGCCAGCTAGTTCTGCTTCCACCAGCCCCATGCAGCCATCCTGTGCCCTCGCAGTCACTCACTGCTGCTCCGGTCCCCCTCCGCCAGCTAGTTCTGCTTCTACCAGCCCCATGCAGCCATCCTGTGCCCTCGTAGTCACTCACTACTGCTCCAGTCCCCCGCCGCCAGCTAGTTCTGCTTCTACCAGCCCCATGCAGGCATCCTATGCCCTCGTAGTCACTCACTACTGCTCCAGTCCCCCGCCGCCAGCTAGTTCTGCTTCCACCAGCCCCATGCAGCCATCCTGTGCCCTCGCAGTCACTCACTGCTGCTCCGGTCCCCCTTCGCCAGCTAGTTCTGCTTCTACCAGCCCCATGCAGCCATCCTGTGCCCTCGTAGTCACTCACTGCTGCTCCAGTCCCCCGCCACCAGCTAGTTCTGCTTCTACCAGCCCCATGCAGCCATCCTGTGCCCTCGTAGTCACTCACTGCTGCTCCAGTCCCCCGTCACCAGCTAGTTCTGCTTCTACCAGCCCCATGCAGCCATCCTGTGCCCTCGCAGTCACTCACTGCTGCTCCAGTCCCCCGCCACCAGCTAGTTCTGCTTCTACCAGCCCCATGCAGCCATCCTGTGCCCTCGTAGTCACTCACTGCTGCTCCAGTCCCCCGCCACCAGCTAGTTCTGCTTCTACCAGCCCCATGCAGCCATCCTGTGCCCTCGCAGTCACTCACTGCTGCTCCCGTCCCCTGCCGCCAGCTAGTTCTGCTTCTACCAGCCCCCTGCAGCCATCCTGTGCCCTCGCAGTCACTCACTGCTGCTCCAGTCCCCCGTCACCAGCTAGTTCTGCTTCTACCAGCCCCATGCAGCCATCCTGTGCCCTCGCAGTCACTCACTGCTGCTCCGGTCCCCCGCTGTCAGCTAGTTCTGCTTCTACCAGCCCCATGCAGCCATCCTGTGCCCTCGCAGTCACTCACTGCTGCTCCAGTCCCCTGCCACCAGCTAGTTCTGCTTCTACCAGCCCCCTGCAGCCATCCTGTGCCCTCGCAGTCACTCACTGCTGCTCCAGTCCCCCGTCACCAGCTAGTTCTGCTTCTACCAGCCCCATGCAGCCATCCTGTGCCCTCGCAGTCACTCACTGCTGCTCCAGTCCCCCGCCGCCAGCTAGTTCTGCTTCTACCAGCCCCATGCAGCCATCCTGTGCCCTCGTAGTCACTCACTGCTGCTCCAGTCCCCTGCCACCAGCTAGTTCTGCTTATACCAGCCCCATGCAGCCATCCTGTGCCCTCGTAGTCACTCACTGCTGCTCCAGTCCCCCACCACCAGCTAGTTCTGCTTCTACCAGCCCCCTGCAGCCATCCTGTGCCCTCGTAGTCACTCACTGCTGCTCCGGTCCCCCGCCACCAGCTAGTTCTGCTTCTACCAGCCCCCTGCAGCCAGCCTGTGCCCTCGTAGTCACTCACCGCTGCTCCAGTCCCACGCCACCAGCTAGTTCTGCTTCTACCAGCCCCATGCAGCCATCCTGTGCCCTCGTAGTCACTCACTGCTGCTCCAGTCCCCCGCCACCAGCTAGTTCTGCTTCTACCAGCCCCATGCAGCCATCCTGTGCCCTCGTAGTCCCTGCTGCTCCAGTCCCCCGCCACCAGCTAGTTCTGCTTCTACCAGCCCCATGCAGCCATCCTGTGCCCTCGTAGTCACTCACTGCTGCTCCAGTCCCCCGCCACCAGCTAGTTCTGCTTCTACCAGCCCCATGCAGCCATCCTGTGCCCTCGTAGTCCCTGCTGCTCCAGTCCCCCGCCACCAGCTAGTTCTGCTTCTACCAGCCCCATGCAGCCATCCTGTGCCCTCGTAGTCACTCACTGCTGCTCCGGTCCCCCACCACCAGCTAGTTCTGCTTCTACCAGCCCCATGCAGCCATCCTGTGCCCTCGTAGTCACTCACTGCTGCTCCAGTCCCCCGCTGCCAGCTAGTTCTGCTTCTACCAGCCCCCTGCAGCCATCCTGTGCCCTCGCAGTCACTCACTGCTGCTCCAGTCCCCCGCCACCAGCTAGTTCTGCTTCTACCAGCCCCATGCAGCCATCCTGTGCCCGGGGTCGGCAAAAATGGAACTAGCTTGCAGAGGGGGACCGGAGCAGCAGTGAATGACTGCAAGGGCACAGGATGGCTGCATGGGGCTGGTAGAAGCCCCAGGTAAGTGAAACATTTTTTTTTTGCCCGATAACTCCTTTAAGTGCAGCCATTATCTCCTCCAGGCCCACAAGTGCAGCAACTATTCACTCCCCTTCCTGCAGCCCAGTATTTCCCCCTGCCCCTTTCCTTGGTAATTGTTGTGGCCAGGACTTTCACACCTGTGTTTTCTTGCCATTTCCTTTATCAAGAAAGTGTCACTTCCCACAGGGCAAATTGCTGCAAATGGGAATGTCACTGATGGTACAGACATTAGGCTACCTGCACACTGCATCCGATTCCGTTTCTTAATCGTTACTGTATGCTGCGTTTTTTCCTCCGTTTTTCTGTTGATTGTATTCAGGGAAAAATCGGAATCGCAAAATGGATTTGCAGTGTGCAGGGACCCTTCGCGTGCTCAGTGTTGCCCGTGACTCGTGTATAAGTCGACCCCTATACTATCATTTACCCGAACCCGGACCCAGCTGGATTTGTACCCAAAAGCTAGGAATAATACCCTGAAGGTTGAGAATCTACTGAATTTAGGCCCCGTTCACACTTGCGTTTTTGGAAAAAACGGACCGGATGTCCGGATCGGAACCGTACGGTTCCGATCCAGATCCGATCCGTTTGCATGCGTATTCATCAGGTATGAATACGGCTGCGATCCGGATCCGTTTGTTAAAATAGATAACACATTATATAAAATTGTTGGGGTCTGGGAAGTCAGCAGATGCTGCACCTGTAGAATCAGGTCCTCCGCTGTGTAGGGCCTCACCTCCACGTCCGACATACTGCCAAACAGCTCCCCCTCCCCCCCCCGCTATATATCACCACAATGGAACATTTCACAAAATGCAATCTGCAACAATTAGAGAAAACAGGTCAAGGGGGACTAACACACATATAAAAGCTCATTGTATGCGATGATGTTCTGTCATCTATAATGTAGAATCCATGAAGACAGAAAAGACCAGATACATCACTATAAGCCAGCCTATCTGCAGGCTTCACACAGATACACGATTATCAGCCGGCCTATCTGCAGTCTCCAGACTCTGAAGGCCTCATTCACATGTTCTCCTGAGTTTTCTACTAGGAGATATTTTTTTTATTTTCTGTTTCAAATAATTTTTTGCTGTTTGCAACTGAAAAAACTACCAAAACGCAGGTGAAAAACTGCTGTCAAAATGATTCTTTACTCCTGCTCGCTGGTGGCCTGCAATGCATTTTATTGAGAAGATGTGAGATTATCACCAGGGAGAAAACTCCACTAAGGCTACTTTCCCACCAAGACGTTATGGTCGCATAACGTGCCCCTAACACAACGTATGGTGGTGTTAAAGTTGGACGTCAGATTGAGCTGTGTTATGCAGCTCTCAAAGCAGCCGCTCCAGGTTAGCGATAGGAAGTCCGGATCTTTTTAAGGATTCGGATCATTTGAATCGGATCATTGAAAAGATCCGGATCTTTGAACTCAATCATTTGAATCATTTTACTAGGGAAGCAGACTGGGTGAAATGACTAGCAGGGCAGGACCTTCCCTGCACTGTACATTCTGTATGTTCCTGTTTCTTCCAGACAGACATCCACTGTGAACTGAATCTTTCATTGTGATGATCCGGATGATTCGACTCACAAAAAAGATCCGGATCAAATGAACGATTCGTTCATGATCCGGACAACACTACAGTCCCACCACGAGTCTCTGCAGTGCAGTGAATATTAATTAGCCATGTGGCTGGCTGCAGAGGAGGAGGGGAGACCTCCTCCTCCAACATTACTGAGCATGTGCAAACAGTCTAACGTGGCTTAGCTGGAGTATAACGTACAGCATGCAGCACTTTGTTTAAACGTGCTGCGTTACTATGTAAGGCAATGTGTGCACTGTGAACAGCACAATTCATTTTACCATGCTGTGAGTTAGGCTGCGTTACTGGCTGCTGTAACATGGGACTTTAACGTCCTACTGTGAAACCAGCCTTAAAGGAAACCTAGACAGAGGGATATGGATGTTTCCTTTTAAACAATACCAGTTGCCTGGCAGTGCTGCTTATATATGTGGCTGCAGTAGTGTCTGAATCACACACGTGAAACATGCATGCAGCTAATCCAGTCTGACTTCAGTGCGAGCACCTGATCTGCATGCTTGTTCAGGGGCTGTGACTAAAAGTATTAGAGACACATCCCGTGTCTCTAATACTTTTAGTCACAGCCCCTCAACAAGCATGAGAGTCAGGAAACTGGTATCTAAAAAGTAAATATCCATATCCTTCTCAGTTTAGGTTCCCACAACACAATCCTGGCTTCAGCTGCACTGTGCATTCCCGGCCACTAGGGTACAGCAGAGAGCTGATCGCTGTCAGTGCCACCTATGTACAACTCATCCATTTCTGCTTTATGAATTGGGAACTTCAGAATGCTGCAGCTGGGAGAGTTCACCTGCCTGAGTCCTGTCCAGCCACAGCTGCCCCTGTAGCCCCCAACCCCAGCAGGATCTGCTCCTGCCTAGTTCAGGTGTTATACTGCTGCTTTATCTGTTCAAGTGACCCCCCCCCCCCGTGCAGGTGGACTGGAGACGCAGGTACATTCCTGATTCCTGCCCCCCAACACTAGAGGGAGCACTGTGGTTCCCCCAGGGCAGGCAGCTGGTGATAAGCACCCTGTACCCCCATATCAGACTGGAGGACTCTGAGCAGCACCTATCTGCTGACCGGGTGGCCGGGAACACACAGCTGCCGTGAGAGCAGCGCCTGGTCTGCAGGGATTTCTGACCAGATATTTATAGATTGTCACCCAACGTGGCAAATCCATATATTCCCTCTGTGACCAGAAGCAATCTCTACCACACACAGCACATCGATCTCTAACAGATTCCAGCGGGGAACCAGCTTGCCTGGAAGAGTGCAATGCTATAGGCCGCCAATCTACTAACACACACACACACAGATCTGCTCTGTCTGACAGATACTATACATCGATTTGTCATCAAAGTCTAAAACCCGATTAATCCATTCCCAGCAGGTTGTAACTGATCAGGAAAATTATCAGTGTGTGGAGAATATGGAGAGGGAGGACTATAGAGAAGCCTGCAGATAATAAACATTCATCAAACATTGCTAAAGGACTTCATACCAACCCTTCCAATCCCCCAAGACTGGCCAAGCCTCGCTCCTCCCCAGCGGGGAAAGCCTCAGACCCCGCCCCTGGGAAAGCCTCAGGCCCGGCCCCCGCGGAGTTTTGCCTTACATTTGCCTTGCATGGGTGGGACGCACTGATCCTGAGGCAGGGGGTGCTGAGTGAATGGAGGCCACTAATGCAGCGGTGGCCACTTATCAGCCACACACCACTGTTACAGATGCTGAGGAGCGGAGAGAAGCGGATACACTGCATATCGGGCTGAGGGCCGGAGGACAGAGATGCGAGAAGCAATGATGGACAGGGATGTGGGGAATATCACTTTTGAAAAGTAGTGAGTAGTGGACACCCCTCATTCACCACCGCCAACCCCAGGAGCCGGGCAGACCGCCGACACGGGGCATAGTGCAAATGTAAGGCAAGATAGAGTGTGGCCAACAGACCCCCCCCCCCCCCCCCCCGTACATTCCCCCGCCTCCCCCACACATTCTCCCAACTTTAACACCCCCCCCCACCATATATTCCCCCAACTGCCTCCCCTGCACCACCAACTGTCACATCCCCCCCCCACCATACATTCCCCCAACCAGCTCCCAGCCCTGAACACTCCTAGCTGCACCCAGCTGTAACAGTCCCAGCTTCCCCCTACTTGTCAGAGTCCTGCGAGCCTCTTTCCTTATCAGCCCCCCCATGTATGTCAACCTAGCCAGGTCTCAGCCCCCCTCTACTATCTACCACCCCAGCTGTCCCCCCCCCCCCTCACCAGTCCCCCTGTGCCACCCCTCCCCTCTCCTAGATACCCCCAGCTGGAATCACCCTGTGTACCCCCCACCTGTCAGAGCCCCCTAACCAGCTTCCAGCCCTGACCCCCCCCCACCTGTCAGAGTCCTGAGAGCCCCTTTCCTTATCAGCCCCCCCCCATGTCTGTCCCCCTAACAAGGTCTCAGCCCCCCTCTACTATCTACCCCCAGCTGTCCTCACCAGTCCCCCTGTGCCACCCCTCCTCCTCCTAGCTACCCCCAGCTGGAATCACCCTGTGTGCCCTCCACCTGTCACAGTCCTGGGACCCCCCTCTACTTATCAACCCCCCCCCCTCCCAACTATCAGAGCCCCCCTAACCAGCTTCCAGCCCTGAGCCCCCCACACACACCTGTCACAGTCCTGGGACCCCCCTTCCCTTATCAGCCCCCCAACTATCAGTGCCCCCCTAACCAGCTGCCAGCCCCCCTCACCTCCTAGTTACCCCCAGCTGTCAGGGCCCTCCCCCTCCCGTAGCTCCTCCCCCCTCGGGGGCGTCACCTTGCTGGTCAGGTCTATCTCGGAGTCGCCGTTGCTGAGCGGCTCCCCGTCCAGGCTGCAGTCCGAGTCCTCCGCCTCCTCCGGGGAGAAGATAGAAGCCGCAACCTCCAGAGCCGCCATCTTACTGCGATCACTGCGCGCCGCCCCGCCCCCCTTACCTCCCGCCGCCATTGGCCGCAACGTGCTGACGTCACCGCCGCGCTCTGCGCTGATAGGCCCAGCCACTCTCCGCTCACTAGCGCTGCACGCCACGCCCCCTTACCTGCTGCCGCCCCGCCCCCTGTCATTAAGCAGCCAATGGGAACTCCCCCGCTTCATCAGCACTCATATCAAATGTATACATCACGTGTCCTCCTACGTCACTGCTGTGTCTACTGACCCCTGTGCCCCACATCACCCATAGCAACAGCACTCAGCCCCATCACCCATAGCAACAGCGCTCCGCCCCAACCACCCATAGCAACAGCGCTCCGCCCCAATCACCCATAGCAACAGCACTCACCACCATCACCCTTAGCAACAACGCTCACCCCATCACCTATAGCAACAGCGCTCACCCACAGCAACAGTGCTCACCCCAACTACCCACAGCAACAGCGACCACCCACAGCAACAGCGCTCACTCCCAACCACCCATAGCAACAGCGCTCACCCCCATCACCCACAGCAACAGCGCTCACCACCATCACCCACAGCAACAGCGCTCAGTCCATCACCCATAGCAACAGCGCTCAACCCCATCACCCATAGCAACAGCGCTCAGCCCCATCACCCATAGCAACAGCGCTCACCCCAATCACCCATAGCAACAGCGCTCACCTCAATCACCCATAGCAACAGCGCTCAGCCCCATCAACCATAGCAACAGCGCTTACCCCCATCACCCATAGCAACAGCGCTCACCCCCATCACCCATAGCAACAGCGCTCACCACCATCACCCATAGCAACAGCGCTCAGCCCCATTACCCATAGCAACAGCGCTCACCCCCATAACCCATAGCAACAGCGCTCAGCCCCATCACCCATAGCAACAGCGCTACAGCACTCACCCCGATCACCCATAGCAACGGCGCTACAGCACTCACCCCAATCACCCATAGCAATAATACTCACCCTGTCAGGAACCGGCCCGCGGCACGCCTACGTATACGGTTCCCGACTGCGGGTTTGACCAGACTAAGCGGGGAACAGCCTTATTTAAGCTACAAGCAAGGCTGGAACCCCTCAAACACTTCCCACTGCCACCACTAGCGTTGCTAGACACGTCCCCTCAGCTGTCGAGGGCTCAACACGCAATCTGCGTTTTCGTATTTGGGTCAGCGTTGCGCTTAGGCCGAATACGAGAACGCCACGCACCCACACACAGTACAGTTGTACAGTAACACAGCACAATCAGACAATGATTTGTAATGCAAGTTACACTGTCGTGCAGCAAAACCACTAACAGTCGTTCCGAACGATACTGTTAGACTTCCCACTCAGCTGTCGAGCGCAGAAGTGCCCCATACACACAAGGCAATTACAATTTCATATGGTAGTGTTGCTCAAGCATACAATTAGGCACGGACTTATACACAGCTACACTGCAGTCTCCTCTAGGCTATGAGTGTTAGTTTAGTACCGCAGAAGTCAAGCTTATTAAATAACGATTTAATATTCCATAAAAACATAGAACAATTCAGAAAATAATATATTATTTATTATTATTATTTATTGTATTTATAAAGCGCCAACATATTACGCAGCGCTGAACATTAATTTAGGTTACAGACAATATTTAAGGGTGACATACAGCAATATGACAATACAGGAATACAAGAAAACCAGATTACACACCATAGTATGAGTACCAGGTAATGCTTAGTCAGTCACTGGATGGAGCATGGAGATTAGGCAAGTTAGGTTCACTCAGATGCATAGCATGGGTGCACAGTAATGGAGGTGCAAGATCAGGTAGGACACAAAAGGAGGAGGACCCTGCCCAAAGGCTTACAATCTAGAGGGAGAGGTAAGGACACGAATGGTAGGGGACCAGAGTTCAGCTGTAGGTTTAGAGCACTTGTGAGGGGTGGTAGGCCAGAGTGAAAAGGTGAGTTTTGAGGGCTTTCTTGAAGATGTTGAAGGAGGGGGCTGCCCTAATGGGCGGAGGTAGGGAGTTCCATAGTGTTGGAGCAGCTCTTGAGAAGTCCTGGAGGCGTGCATGGGACTGGGTGATTCGGGGGGGCGGTTAGGCGAAGTTCATTGGAAGAGCGGAGTGAGCGGCTAGGTGTGTACCTCTGAGTAAGATCGGAAATGTAGGTTGGACAGGTTTTGTGGACAGATTTGTAGGTCAGACACAGTATCTTGAATCTGATTCTGGACTGGATAGGAAGCCAGTGGAGGGATTCTAGGAGGGGATCCGCCGTGGTGGAGCGATGGGAGCAGTGGATAATTCTGGCTGCCGCATTCATGATGGACTGCAGTGGGGCTGTTCGGGTCATAGGGAGACCAGACAGCAGGGCATTGCAGTAGTCAAGGCGGGAAATTATGAGGGCATGGATGAGGAGTTTGGTGGTGGCAGAGGTCAGGAAAGGGCGAATCTTACAGATGTTACGAAGGTGGAAATTGCAGGACTTTGTGAGGTTTTGGATGTGGGAAGTGAAGGAGAGTGCGGAGTCCAGGGTGACACCCAGACAGCGGGCTTGAGAGGTAGGGCGAATGGTAGTGTGGTTAACAGTGACATGCACATCTGGGAGGTTCGTGGATGGCCGGGGTGTGAAGATCATAAATTCCGTTTTGTCTAGATTTAGTTTCAGGAACCTAGCGGACATCCAGGAGGAGATGGCTGATAGGCAGGAGGAGACCTTGTCCATGGTAGTGGTGGATATGTCAGGGGTGTGGAGGTAGATCTGGGTGTCATCTGCATACAGATGATAGTTAAAACCCATGGAGGAGATAACCTTGCCAATGGAGGATGTGTATAGGGTGAACAGTAGGGGGCCAAGGACCGAACCTTGGGGGACTCCCACCGAGAGGTGGTTGGGGGTGGAAGAGGACTCATTGAAGGCGGTCGTGAAGGAGCGGTTGGAGAGGTAGGATGAAAGCCAGGACAGGGCGAGATCATGAATGCCCAAGGACTGGAGGGACTGGAGGAGTAGGGGATGATCTACTGTGTCAAACGCTGCTGACAGGTCAAGGAGGAGGAGAATGGAGTATTTACCTTCAGCTTTAGCTAAGGCAAGGTCGTTATATATACAGAAGATGTACAAAGAACAAAGTAGAAAAAGTTACAAGATAAAAGTTACAAAAATACACCCACGGATATTTGCGTAAGAATAGAAATGGGGATTAAAAACGTTACCAACTTGAAGGTCTAAACGTTGTCGGCGGGAGCACGCCGCTTGTTCGACCAGAAGTCGAGATCATCTCTAGCTATGCTCTATCTCCAAGAGAAGATGCTTACTAGGTATCTGCCTCTGCTTTTTATACTCTGAAGTGTCCCCTGGGGCATTTAATGTCCAGCCCCCAGGAACTAATGCAGTTTCCCCGTTTGTGACATCACCGAACGCTTGTCATAATCTTTCCTGTGATATGCAAACTTCAAAGGGGTTCCTGTTTTAGCTTCTTGAAGGTTGCAGAATTCAATAGGCGAGATTGTATCCTACCAGACATCAAAAGGCTTCCTCCACATTATTTCCTTGGTTAAAGTGTATTTTAGCACATACATGAAAGATTGCATTCTGGTTACAGGTAGCAGTTTGCCTGTAATTGCCTGTAGGCAGACGCAGACAATCACACCTGGGGCAGCAGATCAAAGTGACTGCTAGTGGCCTAAAGAGCTGCTTCCTTGCCTATTGAAGGTGACTGGTCCATTCACTGAAGACAATGGCAGCTGTCTACATTAATACAAAAGATCAAAGCAATGCCCCCCATTTGCAGGGTGGCCGACATTAGTGTACAGTTCCTCTGGACAGCCAGAAACAGGTAATGAGGTTCCCTTTTGTCTGTCTATTGACACCCACACACAATCACATTAACAGTCCATGAAGCTAGCTGCCAATAACTTCAAGCCATACTGGCTGACATCCGCCTCTGAAAGATACACAGCAGACATAAAAATGATAGAATATGTTTATGTATTACCCTCATCATAACTAGCTGCTATATCATGACACGCCCCCTCTTCCAGATGGCGCTGGCAGATGATTCTAACGAATCGTCCTGCCAAAGCCTACATTGACGGCCTGGCCGGGTGGGAGAACCCCTTGGCATCCTTAGGAGGGTTCCCCACCTGTCAGCTAGCTCCAAGCTCCACGAATGGAAAGCTAGGTCAGGTTGCTGCAATGTGTCGTTGCCCTTGGCAACCTGACGTAACCAACCAGGGGAATGCGGGTCAGCGACGACCGGGAACTCGCGACCATAGAGACAGTGCTGCAGCTGGGGAAGGGTTCCAACTGTCGCTACACGCACTTTCTCTATAGCGGCAGGAGCTATCTCTCGGTCCCTTTGGGGAACGATCTGCCGGTCTGCCTCCTCCACTTCGGACAGCTCAGAGGGAACAACTTCCCAGAACCCTCTCAGCCTGCCCCTCCCAGCTGGTGACCTGCTGGCTAGCCCCCTGAGCTCTTCCAGACTGCTGTCAAATCGAACAGCCCCAGAGAGCTCAGTGCTGCCTGTCACACATTCCAGGAAGGCTGCAGACGGAGAGGCTCCTGGGCCCTCAGGGCCAGGTTCCGAAGTGGATGTTGCTGGCCCAGCAACATTTGTCACTTCAGTGGACAGTCCCTCTGCTGTAGACCCGCTAGCGCTGTGGGTTACCACGGCAGCCGAGGGAGCGCCCACCTTACTCATATCATAAACCACATCACCTTTGGTCTTGAAACCATCTGAAGGGGAAAGATCTGGCCTGGTGCCATCTGCCCCTTCAGTGGACAGTCCACCTGCTGCAGCCCAGCGACCACTGCTGGTTACTCCTGCAGCGACGGAGTGTCCACAGGAGGACAAGCATCATTATGTAGCACAACAAATATGATATCAACATTATCCATCTTATACATATTGACATTTAGAACATCACCGAAAACATCCACATTATCTGTATCATTACACACATTGCTACTCAGCACTTCACAAGTAGCATCAACAGTTCTTGCATCGATCGCCTCGATAGTCCGTGCGTCATAAATGACATCATCAGTTTCTGCATTCTCTGTGTCAACAGGTCCCACTCCAGGCCTAGGCACTGGAGACTCACTAGGGCTGGCTCCTAGTACACAGTCCATAGCCCCTGGGGACTCGCCAGCATTCCCCACTTGCACAGCATTATCACACAGTACCTTGCAAGAGTCCTGAACTTCTGCTGGGGATGCAGGCCCCACAGGGTTTGGGGTAGGCTCATACCGGGCCACTAACCGTCCCAGGTCAGTACCCAGCAAAACGTTGGTGGGGATTTTGTCAGTTACCCCAACTTCTTTCAGTCCGCTGCCGGCCCCCCAATCCAGGTGGACCAAGGCGGTGGGTATGGCGGGGGTGACACCCCCAATTCCTCTGACAGCAATCATTTTCCCAGGTATGTACTGCTCCGGGTTCACAAGCTGGGGATGGATGAGAGTCACTTCTGCTCCAGTGTCTCTTAGCCCAGTGGCAACTGTACCCCCAACCATGACAAGCTGCAGATTCTCTGCATAGCCAGTGGCATTCCTGGTAGCACACAGAGCAGTTGGGACTTCACGGGGGTTTGAGGCCTCACTGGATTTTGGGGCCTCCCTCTTCCTCTCTGGGCAAGTCGTGCTGATATGACCCACCCTGTCACATACAAAGCATTTCCGAGTGTCAGTGGTTGGTTGCCTGAATCCAGGAGACAGCGGTGCTTGCCTCCTCTGGGTGCTGGGTGACACAGGTTTAGCACTCTGTTCTCCTCTCCAGCTGGGCGTAGTAGTCCTCCGGGACTCAGGTGCTCTATAGGCGGTGTAGGCATCGGCCATTTCCGCAGCCTCATCCACTGTCTTTGGTTCTCGATCCAGCACAAACAGCCGGACCTCAACAGGACAGGTGTGTAGGAACTGGTCTTTTATCATCAGCTCCTGCAGGGCATGCAAGGTTTCAACAGCCAGTCCTTTTACCCACTGCTGGAAGGCAGTGCGCAGGTTGCACGCATGATCCAGGTAACTGTCATTAGGACCTCGCTGCACTGCCCTGAAACGTTTGCGATACACCTCTGGCGTGAGGTGGTATCGCGCAATGATGGCTTTCTTAATTGCCTCAAAGTCTGTTTCTTCCTCCTGGGGGAGACTCACAAACGCCTCCAGGGCCTTGCCTCTCAGCCCTGGTGTAAGATATCTTGCCCACTGCTCACGGGGCACCCCATACTGCCGACAAGTCCTTTCAAACCCCTGTAGGAAAGTGTCTATGTCAGAGTCCTTGTCCATAGCGGGGAACTTATCCAGGGGGATTCTGTGGACTCGCTCACCTTCGCGTTCTGCGGGTCCAGCAGACCGGTTCTGCTGCTGAAGTTTAGCCAGCTCCAGCTGGTGTTGCCGTTCAGCACTTTCCCTCTCGGCCTGGAGTCGCTGTGCAGCTTGTTCCCTCTCGGCCTGGAGTCTTTCCCTCTCGGCGTGGAGTCACTGGGCAGCTTGTTCCCTCTGGGCTTGTCGTATTTCCCTCTCTGCTTGCCGATGTTCCGGAATCAGCTTTAGGCGCAGTTCGGGCTCAGCCGAACCTAGTAGCTGTAGGTCGGCTTCCAGAGATGTCATCTTCGTGTTCGGGGAATCATCCAGGACATCATCTCCACTCGCATTCTGTGGCGGGAGCGATTCCTCCTCTGGCGTGTCGTGAGCTGCATCCGCTGACGTTGAAGCACGGGCTCGCTCTGCCTCATCATACTCCTCGAGTGCACTAACTAACTGCTCTTTAGTCTGGCCGCTCACCGTCTCGATGCCTTTGTGCTCACACAGGTTGAGTAGTATCTCTTTGTTTTTCCTTGCATAGCTGGATGCTTTCTGAGCCATCGTGTTGCAAAAAATAAAAAGAAAAAAAGGGGGAAGGGAAAGCAAATACCAAGTATGTATCCTTGAACAAAAAAAAAACGTATATAGATTGTGCACTGAGTAGACTTCTGTAGGCTAGTTGCTTCTAGCAAGCTTCCAGCCTTTAGTACTCAGAATAGCGAGCTAAACTGCGTACTAATGTACCAAACGTTCCCACTACTGCCAGCCAATTATGTCAGGAACCGGCCCGCGGCACGCCTGCGTATACGGTTCCCGACTGCGGGTTTGACCAGATTAAGCGGGGAACAGCCTTATTTAAGCTACAAACAAGGCTGGAACCCCTCAAACACTTCCCACTGCCACCACTAGCGTTGCTAGACACGTCCCCTCAGCTGTCGAGGGCTCAACACGCAATCTGCGTTTTCGTATTTGGGTCAGCGTTGCGCTTAGGCTGAATACGAGAACGCCACGCACCCACACACACAGTACAGTTGTACAGTAACACAGCACAATCAGAGAGTGATTTGTAATGCAAGTTACACTGTCGTGCAGCAAAACCACTAACAGTCGTTCCGAACGATACTGTTAGACTTTCCACTTGGCTGGCGAGTGCAGAAGTGCCCCATACACACAATGCAATTACAATTTCATATGGTAGTGTTGCTCAAGCATACAATTAGGCACGGACTTATACACAGCTACACTGCAGTCTCCTCTAGGCTATGAGTGTTAGTTTAGTACCGCAAAAGTCAAGCTTATTAAATAACGATTTAATATTCCATAAAAACATAGAACAATGCAGAAAATAATATATACAGAAGATGTACAAAAAACAAAGTAGAAAAAGTTACAAGATAAAAGTTACAAAAATACACCCACGGATATTTGCGTAAGAATAGAAATGGGGATTAAAAACGTTACCAACTTGAAGGTCTAAACGTTGTCGGCGGGAGCACGCCGCTTGTTCGACCAGAAGTCGAGATCATCTCTAGCTATGCTCTATCTCCAAGAGAAGATGCTTACTAGGTATCTGCCTCTGCTTTTTATACTCTGAAGTGTCCCCTGGGGCATTTAATGTCCAGCCCCCAGGAACTAATGCAGTTTCCCCGTTTGTGACATCACCGAACGCTTGTCATAATCTTTCCTGTGATATGCAAACTTCAAAGGGGTTCCTGTTTTAGCTTCTTGAAGGTTGCAGAATTCAATAGGCGAGATTGTATCCTACCAGACATCAAAAGGCTTCCTCCACATTATTTCCTTGGTTAAAGTGTATTTTAGCACATACATGAAAGATGGCATTCTGGTTACAGGTAGCAGTTTGCCTGTAATTGCCTGTAGGCAGACGCAGACAATCACACCTGGGGCAGCAGATCAAAGTGACTGCTAGTGGCCTAATGAGCCGCTTCCTTGCCTATTGAAGGTGACTGGTCCATTCACTGAAGACAATGGCAGCTGTCTACATTAATACAAAAGATCAAAGCAATGCCCCCCATTTGCAGGGTGGCCGACATTAGCGTACAGTTCCTCTGGACAGCCAGAAACAGGTAATGAGGTTCCCTTTTGTCTGTCTATTGACACCCACACACAATCACATTAACAGTCCATGAAGCTAGCTGCCAATACCTTCAAGCCATACTGGCTGACATCCACCTCTGAAAGATACACAGCAGACATAAAAATGATAGAATATGTTTATGTATTACCCTTATCATAACTAGCTGCTATATCATGACACACCCCAATCACCCATAGTAACAATAATCCCCCCAATTACCCATATTTATTTATTTACTTTATTTATAGAGCACCAACATATTACGCAGCGCTGGACATTAGTTTAGGTTACAGACAATATTTAGGGGTGACATACATCAATATGACAATACAGGAATACAAGAAAACCAGATCACGCAGCACAGTATGAGTACAAGGTAATGCTTAGTCACTGGATGGAGCATGGAGATCACACAGCACAGTATGAGTACAAGGTAATGCTTAGTCACTGGATGGAGCATGGAGATCACACAGCACAGTATGAGTACAAGGTAATGCTTAGTCACTGGATGGAGCATGGAGATCACACAGCACAGTATGAGTACAAGGTAATGCTTAGTCACTGGATGGGAGCATGGAGATCACACAGCACAGTATGAGTACAAGGTAATGCTTAGTCACTGGATGGGAGCATGGAGATCACACAGCACAGTATGAGTACAAGGTAATGCTTAGTCACTGGATGGGAGCATGGAGATCACACAGCACAGTATGAGTACAAGGTAATGCTTAGTCACTGGATGGGAGCATGGAGATCACACAGCACAGTATGAGTACAAGGTAATGCTTAGTCACTGGATGGGAGCATGGAGATCACACAGCACAGTATGAGTACAAGGTAATGCTTAGTCACTGGATGGGAGCATGGAGATCACACAGCACAGTATGAGTACAAGGTAATGCTTAGTCACTGGATGGGAGCATGGAGATCACACAGCACAGTATGAGTACAAGGTAATGCTTAGTCACTGGATGGGAGCATGGAGATCACACAGCACAGTATGAGTACAAGGTAATGCTTAGTCACTGGATGGGAGCATGGAGATCACACAGCACAGTATGAGTACAAGGTAATGCTTAGTCACTGGATGGGAGCATGGAGATCACACAGCACAGTATGAGTACAAGGTAATGCTTAGTCACTGGATGGAGCATGGAGATCACACAGCACAGTATGAGTACAAGGTAATGCTTAGTCACTGGATGGAGCATGGAGATCACACAGCACAGTATGAGTACAAGGTAATGCTTAGTCACTGGATGGAGCATGGAGATTACACAGCACAGTATGGGTACAAGGTAATGCTTAGTCACTGGAGGGGAGCATGGAGATCACACAGCACAGTATGGGTACAAGGTAATGCTTAGTCACTGGATGGGAGCATGGAGATCACACAGCACAGTATGAGTACAAGGTAATGCTTAGTCACTGGATGGAGTATGGAGATCACACAGCACAGTATGAGTACAAGGTAATGCTTAGTCACTGGATGGGGCATGGAGATCACACAGCACAGTATGAGTACAAGGTAATGCTTAGTCACTGGATGGAGCATGGAGATCACACAGCACAGTATGAGTACAAGGTAATGCTTAGTCACTGGATGGAGCATGGAGATCACACAGCACAGTATGAGTACAAGTAGAGTGACCAGACGTCCCGGATTGCCCGGGACGCGTCCCGGATTCGGGGTCCGCTGTCCCAGGCTTAATGAGGTCCCGGGAAACGTCCCGCTTTCAGCAGCGGGACGTCCCGGCCTCGGGACTCTGGCCACTCTCTCCTCAATGAACTGGCAGCAGCGTCTATAGACGCCGTGCCAGTTCATTGCTTGCAGCCCCGCTCCAGCCTCCTCTTCCGGTGTCTGTTTCCGACACCGGCAGGCGAGCAGGGCTACGGCAAGATGGCTGCCGAAGCCCTGTACTGGAGACCTATTTGTGTCTCTAGTACAGGGCTTCGGGCGCCATCTTGCCGTAGCCCTGCTCTGCCAGGCTGTCAGCGCGGGAGACTTCAGGAGGAAGGTGGTCCCGGGAGCAGCGCGCCAGAGGCCGGAGACTTCTGCCAGGTGAGTAAATCAATGCTTTCTTTTCCAGGTGAAAGGTTTGCCTGCATTGTTTCTTTTACAGGTGAAATGTTTGCCCGCATTGTTTCTTTTCCGGTTAAATGTTTGCCCGCATTGTTTCTTTTCCGGTGAAATGTTTGCCCGCAGTGCGTTTCTTTTCCGGCGAAATGTTTGCCCGCAGTGCGTTTCTTTTCTGGTGAAATGTTTGCCTGCATTGTTTCTTTTCCGGTGAAATGTTTGCCCGCAGTGCGTTTCTTTTCCGGCGAAATGTTTGCCCGCAGTGCGTTTCTTTTCTGGTGAAATGTTTGCCCGCAGTGCGTTTCTTTTCTGGTGAAATGTTTGCCCGCATTGTTTCTTTTCCGGTGAAATGTTTGCCTGCAGTGCGTTTCTTTTCCGGCGAAATGTTTGCCCGCAGTGCGTTTCTTTTCTGGTGAAATGTTTGCCCGCATTGCGTTTCTTTTCTGGTGAAATGTTTGCCCGCATTGCGTTTCTTTTCTGGTGAAATGTTTGCCCGCATTGCGTTTCTTTTGTACTGACATGTTGCCCGCATTGCGTTTATTTTGTACTGACATGTTTGCCCGTATTGCGTTTATTTTATACTGACATGTTTGCCCGCATTGCGTTTATTTTATACTGACATGTTTGCCCGCATTGCGTTTATTTTGTACTGACATGTTTGCCCGCATTGCGTTTATTTTGTACTGACATGTTTGCCCGCATTGTGTTTACTTTGTACTGACATGTTTGCCCGCATTGCATTTATTTTATACTGACATGTTGCCCGCATTGCGGTTATTTTGTGCTGACATGTTGCCTATTGCGTTTATTTTCTGGTGTCCGGGGTAACCGTTACTGCATTTATTATTTAATGGTCATAGATGGCTATGTTTGCTGCTTTGTGGTTACGGTATACTATTAGCATCACACAGTTTCTGCACACCCATGATGCAAAGTCTCGTTTGTCCACATCATGGCGTAAACACTGCTTTCTTATGCCTCGCTGTTACATCATTACGTTAGCTCCGCCCATACAATGTCATGGCCACGCCCATTTTTCGCCGCAGCCCCCCCCCAGTCTTCGTCGCTACGCACTCCTCAGTCCTCCCCACTTTTCGCCGCGGGCGCGCTAAGCACGCCGCCCCCCCCCCCCCACGTCCCCGTCCCAGGTTGGACCCACAAAAATCTGGTCACTCTAGTACAAGGTAATGCTTAGTCACTGGATGGAGCATGGAGATCACGCAGCACAGTATGAGTACAAGGTAATGCTTAGTCACTGGATGGAGCATGGAGATCACACAGCACAGTATGAGTACAAGGTAATGCTTAGTCACTGGATGGAGCATGGAGATCACACAGCACAGTATGAGTACAAGGTAATGCTTAGTCACTGGATGGAGCATGGAGATCACACAGCACAGTATGAGTACAAGGTAATGCTTAGTCACTGGAGGGGAGCATGGAGATCACACAACACAGTATGAGTACAAGGTAATGCTTAGTCACTGTATGGAGCATGGAGATCACACAGCACAGTATGAGTACAAGGTAATGCTTAGTCACTGGATGGGAGCATGGAGATCACGCAGCACAGTATGAGTACAAGGTAATGCTTAGTCACTGGATGGAGCATGGAGATCACACAGCACAGTATGAGTACAAGGTAATGCTTAGTCACTGGAGGGGAGCATGGAGATCACACAGCACAGTATGAGTACAAGGTAATGCTTAGTCACTGGATGGAAGCATGGAGATCACACAGCACAGTATGAGTACAAGGTAATGCTTAGTCAGTCACTGGAGGGGAGTGTGGAGATCACACAGCACAGTATGAGTACAAGGTAATGCTTAGTCACTGGATGGGAGCATGGAGATCACACAGCACAGTATGAGTACAAGGTAATGCTTAATCACTGGAGGGGAGCATGGAGATCACACAGCACAGTATGAGTACAAGGCAATGCTTAGTCACTGGATGGGAGCATGGAGATCACACAGCACAGTATGAGTACAAGGTAATGCTTAGTCACTGGATGCAGCATGGAGATCACACAGCACAGTATGAGTACAAGGTAATGCTTAGTCACTGGATGGAGCATGGAGATCACACAGCACAGTATGAGTACAAGGTAATGCTTAGTCACTGGAGGGGAGCATGGAGATCACACAGCACAGTATGAGTACAAGGTAATGCTTAGTCACTGGATGGAGCATGGAGATCACACAGCACAGTATGAGTACAAGGTAATGCTTAGTCACTGGATGGAGCATGGAGATCACACAGCACAGTATGAGTACAAGGTAATGCTTAGTCACTGGATGAAGCATGGAGATTAGGCAAGTTAGGTTCACTCTGATCCACAGGATGGGTTCACAGTAATGGAGATGCATGATCAGAACCATAGCGATAATCCTCACCCCAATCACCCATAGTAACAATAATCCCCCCAATCACCATAGCAACAATACTCACCCTAACTCACCCAACTTGATGGACGAATGTCTTTTTTCAACCAAACTAAGTATGTAACTTCCTCTGTGCATCATGGATCTGCTTCCCCCAATAATGCCCCTTGTCCCCAGCAACACACTCCCCCACCCTCCCTTCCTTTATTACTCATAGCAACAATACTCACCCCAATCACCTATAGCAACGATACTCACCTCAATCACCAATAGCAACAATACTCACCCCAACTTCCCCCCTGAACATCAAGGATCTGCCTACTCCCAATACTCCCCCCCGTTCCCAGCAACACGCTCCCCCACCCTCCCCGCCTGACATTATATCACCCATAGGCCTGGTCAGAATTGCAGATTTCCGATTTTGCATTCCGCCAATGCAGATTTCCGCTACCGCTGTTTTACGACGTTATTGAGTAGTAATTTCCATGTTCCGAATTCCGATGTGGAAATGTGATTTCCGATTGAAAATGCGGAAATTTCCGTTCCGCTGAATCGGAATGAGCATCCCTAATCACCTATAGAAACAACCACTCCTGTGACTGTGCATCCAGGATCTGCTTCCTGCAAATAATCCCCCCTGTCTTCAGCAACGCACTCTCACACCCTTCCCCCCTGACATTATATCTCCCATGTCACACCCTATTCATGTCTGGTATTAATGTGATCCATATTCTTTGGGGTTTTAGAATTTGCTATTATTACTTGTGTGCGATGAATATTGCCTGAGCTATAGAAGAGAAGCCTGCATTTTCTGAGGGGTTCTCTCCATTTTTCTCCATCATGTAAGCCTGGAACCAGCAAGAGGACTGTGAGGCTGGCTTCCATTTTGACTGAATTCTGAAACAAAGGAACTTTCAATTTTTCTTGGACTTCCACAAAATTCAGATTTCTTCCAAATCCTTAAAGTGTACATGAGATGGGGTGACATAAAAAATGTATACATACCTGGGGCTCCTTCCTACCCCCTCCAGCCTGATCACCGCCATCCTCCGATGCAAAGTCCAGCTGTGCGCGCTCCCCCGCCGTGCTTCCGTCACCAGCCACGGGGCCGGTCCACGCATGCGCAGTATGCCCCAGACCGGAGAGCTTTCTGGGGCAATTTGCAGAGGCTGCAAACAGCAGCATCCAGGTATGGATACATTTTCTCTGCTCCCCTATCTCAGATTTACTTTAAAGTAAATGGGATCCGTCACCTAAAAAAAAAGTCAGATACGTACCTAAGGAGAGGGAAGGCTCTGGATCCTATAGAGGCTGCCCTCTAGTGCTTCCTTTGTCGTTTGAATCCCCCGCCGTTGGGGACTTCGGGAGCCGAGTCCTCCCGAAGACAGGCGGCTCCATACTGCGCACATGCGAGTGCGTCATAGAGGGTGCTCGCGCTGCGCAGTATGGAGCGGCCCGTCTTCGGGAGCACTCGGGCTTCAGAAGACTACCTGAAGCCTCCCTTCGGCGGCAGAGACAGCAGCATTTGACTGAATTGGTCGAATGCTGCTACGAGGGAGGGATCCTAAGCTGGAACGGACACCGGGAGAGGAGAGGAAACGTAAGGGCCATTTTCCACTGGCTGTGATCCGCTTCAAAAAGGGGATCACAGCCGTTTTGCCGATCGCTAGAGCACCGCAATAACATGTAAAACGCGGTGCTCATTTCCCACTTCCGCTATTTGTTTTTTGCCGAATTGCAATCGCCGGCTACACGCACAATCGCGGCTAGAGGAAAAAACAGCTTGCGTAGTCAGCGCAGGTGATTTGTGCTTGCGATCTCACTTGCTAGTTGCTACTGGAAAAGGACCCTAACCAAGGATTGAACGTTATCCCAATCAGTAGCTGATACTCCCTTTCCTATGAGAAATCTTTACCTTTACTCAAACAGATCATCAGAGGGCTCTGTATGGCTGATATTGTGGTGAAACCCCTCCCACCGTGTGATGTCAGGACCAGGGTGCTGACATCACACTGTGAGAGCCTTGTTGCATTGTGGGAAATAACAGCTGTTTCCAACTGCCAAAAAATCAAGCAGCATCTCCTTCCAGTGACATCACCTGCCAGCAGTAAAAATGTCACCATGTGATAAATGTCAGAATGTAAATCAGGGAGAGGAAAGATTTTACAATGGGCAAACACTGACTAAATCATTCATACATCATTATTGTAAAAATGAAGCACTTTTACATTATTTTCACTGGAGTTCCTCTTTAAGTATTTATGTTCCTTGTTTTTCCCTTTTATTTTATACTGTGGCTACTGTCTCCATAATTGTTACTTAGGTACTTACGTATTATACTGTCTGAAGAGTTTGGCAGGTCCTTGTTTAAAGAGAACCCGAGGCCGGGTTCTTACATCGCAATCCCCAGGCTGGGTCTGTCTATAGAGCCCAGCCTCTGTTGCTATGTAGCTTCCTCCAAAGCCCCCCCTGCGCGCTGTGAGACCCCATTAATCCCAGCCGCGCTGTCGACACGCAGCGTGTCGCAGCGCGCTGTGTTTACCTCTCTAATGTCAGTCTCGGCTGCTCCCCCGCCTCCTGAATCGCTCCGGTCCCCACCCGCGTCCCTTCCCTCCAATCAGCGGTGAAGGAAGGGATGTGGGCGGGGACCGGAGCGATTCAGGAGGCGGGGGAGCAGCCGAGACTGACATTAGAGACGTAAACACAGCACGGCTGGGATTAATGGGGTCTCACAGCGCGCAGGGGGGGCTTTGGAGGAAGCTACATAGCAACAGAGGCTGGGCTCTATAGACAGACCCAGCCTGGGGATTGCGATGTAAGAACCCCGCCTCGGGTTCTCTTTAAGTTCTGTTTGCTCCACTACCAAGATTTAACTCTTTTTGAAAAGCTGAAAGTCCTGACTTTCCATTACACCAGGTCCCGTGTCAGTGTAATGCTCTGTTGCCAAGTTCAAGGGTTTTGAATGAGGGGTGTCCTCTGCATCTTGATAGAGTGAAGAGGGTGTATAGTTTAATAGTCTCCAGCCCCGGCCAGTAACACACACAGAGAGGTCAGGAGGGTGCACAGCAGAGGTGCCCAGCCCCGGCCAGTAACACACACAGAGAGGTCAGGAGGGTGCACAGCAGAGGTGCCCAGCCCCGACCAGTAACACACACAGAGAGGTCAGGAGGGAGCACAGCAGAGGTGCCCAGCCCCGGCCAGTAACACACAGAGAGATGTCAGGAGGGTGTACAGCAGAGGTGCCCAGCCCCGGCCAGTAACACACACAGAGAGGTCAGGAGGGTGCACAGCAGAGGTGCCCAGCCTCGGCCAGTAACACACAGAGAGAGGTCAGGAGGGTGCACAGCAGAGGTGCCCAGCCCCGGCCAGTAACACACACAGAGAGGTCAGGAGGGAGCACAGCAGAGGTGCCCAGCCCCGGCCAGTAACACACAGAGAGATGTCAGGAGGGTGTACAGCAGAGGTGCCCAGCCCCGGCCAGTAACACACACAGAGAGGTCAGGAGGGTGCACAGCAGAGGTGCCCAGCCCCGGCCAGTAACACACAGAGAGATGTCAGGAGGGTGTACAGCAGAGGTGCCCAGCCCCGGCCAGTAACACACACAGAGAGGTCAGGAGGGTGCACAGCAGAGGTGCCCAGCCCCGGCCAGTAACACACACAGAGAGGTCAGGAGGGTGCACAGCAGAGGTGCCCAGCCCCGGCCAGTAACACACACAGAGAGGTCAGGAGGGTGCACAGCAGAGGTGCCCAGCCCCGGCCAGTAACACACAGAGAGGTCAGGAGGGTGTACAGCAGAGGTGCCCAGCCCCGACCAGTAACACACACAGAGAGGTCAGGAGGGTGCACAGCAGAGGTGCCCAGCCTCGGCCAGTAACACACAGAGAGAGGTCAGGAGGGTGCACAGCAGAGGTGCCCAGCCCCGGCCAGTAACACACAGAGAGGTCAGGAGGGTGTACAGCAGAGGTGCCCAGCCCCGGCCAGTAACACACACAGAGAGGTCAGGAGGGTGCACAGCAGAGGTGCCCAGCCCCGACCAGTAACACACACAGAGAGGTCAGGAGGGTGCACAGCAGAGGTGCCCAGCCTCGGCCAGTAACACACAGAGAGTGGTCAGGAGGGTGCACAGCAGAGGTGCCCAGCCCCGGCCAGTAACACACACAGAGAGGTCAGGAGGGTGCACAGCAGAGGTGCCCAGCCCCGGCCAGTAACACACACAGAGAGGTCAGGAGGGTGTACAGCAGAGGTGCCCAGCCCCGGCCAGTAACACACACAGAGGGGTCAGGAGGGTGCACAGCAGAGGTGCCCAGCCCCGGCCAGTAACACACACAGAGAGGTCAGGAGGGTGTACAGCAGAGGTGCCCAGCCCCGGCCAGTAACACACACAGAGAGGTCAGGAGGGTGCACAGCAGAGGTGCCCAGCCCCGGCCAGTAACACACAGAGAGGTCAGGAGGGTGCACAGCAGAGGTGCCCAGCCCCGGCCAGTAACACACACAGAGGGGTCAGGAGGGTGTACAGCAGAGGTGCCCAGCCCCGGCCAGTAACACACAGAGAGAGGTCAGGAGGGTGCACAGCAGAGGTGCCCAGCCCCGGCCAGTAACAAACACAGAGAGGTCAGGAGGGTGCACAGCAGAGGTGCCCAGCCCCGGCCAGTAACACACACAGAGAGGTCAGGAGGGTGCACAGCAGAGGTGCCCAGCCCCGGCCAGTAACACACACAGAGAGGTCAGGAGGGTGTACAGCAGAGGTGCCCAGCCCTGGCCAGTAACACACAGAGAGGTCAGGAGGGTGTACAGCAGAGGTGCCCAGCCTCGGCCAGTAACACACAGAGAGAGGTCAGGAGGGTGTACAGCAGAGGTGCCCAGCCCCGACCAGTAACACACAGAGAGGTCAGGAGGGTGCACAGCAGAGGTGCCCAGCCCCGGCCAGTAACACACACAGAGAGGTCAGGAGGGTGCACAGCAGAGGTGCCCAGCCCCGGCCAGTAACACACACAGAGAGGTCAGGAGGGTGCACAGCAGAGGTGCCCAGCCCCGGCCAGTAACACACACAGAGAGGTCAGGAGGGTGCACAGCAGAGGTGCCCAGCCCCGGCCAGTAACACACACAGAGAGGTCAGGAGGGTGCACAGCAGAGGTGCCCAGCCTCGGCCAGTAACACACACAGAGAGGTCAGGAGGGTGCACAGCAGAGGTGCCCAGCCCCGGCCAGTAACACACACAGAGAGTGGTCAGGAGGGTGTACAGCAGAGGTGCCCAGCCCCGGCCAGTAACACACACAGAGAGGTCAGGAGGGTGCACAGCAGAGGTGCCCACACTTTTTTGGCTTGTGAGCTACTTTAATAAAGTAGCAAGACAAAATGATCTACCTATGTACAAATTTAGGAGCATGTTTGTATATACAGAATGGGAAATGTAGCGGTGTCGGGATCTACCATGAAGCCCTTTGCGATCTACCTAATGAGACCCCTGCGACAGAAGATGACCTCCCGGGAGTGCTGCTGATCCTCAATGTCGGGTTTGTCCGGTACTTCTGCCATCACGCTTTGTGCAGCCAAGATACAGGGGACACCCCTCCATCAAAACCCTTTAACTTGGCAACGGAGCATTACACTGACACGGGACCTGGTGTATTGGAAAGCCAGGACCTTCAGCAAAGGGTTAAATCCTGGCTGTGCAGCAAACAAAACTTAGGCCTCATTCACACCTAAAATCGAAAACGCAAACGTTTTTGTGCGTCCCCTCCCTGCGCTCCTCTGTGCGCTGTGTTTCTGGTAAAAGTGCTTTTCTAAGCGCTTTGCAGAGCAGTTTTCTAATTCCCTCTCTGAAGTGAACTCTCTGTCCCGGAAAATGATAAATACAATGTATTTATTCTTAAAAACGTGAACGCAATCGCCGCATACGGGCCCATTCACACTAGAGCGTTTTGCCGCAATTTCGGCAAAACGCTCAAGGGCTAGCGCTTGGGCCCGTTCTCACTTGGGTGGTTGCATTAATCGCCGGCGATTAACGCAAATCGCCGCAAACATGTAGCCTGCACCATTTTCAGCTATCGCATTTCAGTGCTATAGAAGCGCTAGATGCGATTACGGAAAAATCGCTGCAATGTCCAGTGATTTTTCCGTGTTAAAATCACTCCCGCAAAGTCTTGCGCTTTCAGGTGTGAATGCGGCCTAAAGTGGTTTTCCTATACCTTCCATTATAGCCGAAATGCCCCCAAAATGGTCCCGGCACCGCTTTGCTAAACGCACAGCTCACAAACCGCGCTGATAGGAACCTTCTCATAGAGATTCATTGCACAAGCGTTTTGTGGGCGCTTTTAACCACTTCAGCCTACAGCGTTGAAAAATCTTATGCATCGGAGGAACGTTCACCTCCCATTCATTCGCCAATAACTTTATCGCTACTAATCACAATGAATTGATCTATATCTTGTTTTGTCCGCCACCAATTAGGCTTTCTTTCGGGGGTACATTTTGCTAAGAATTATTTTTTTCTAAATCCATTTTAACAGGAAGATTAAGAAAGAAATGAAAAAAATTCATTATTTCTCAGTTTTTGGCCATTATAGTTTAAAATTAATACATGCTAACGTAATTAAAACTCATGTATTTTATTTGCCCATTTGTAAAATAATGTAATTCCTTATTAAAAAATGTATGTGGATGCAGTTTACTATTTGTTAAAAAAGTAAAAAAAAAGTCCTGGAAGCTTATGTTCCCGCTTCCAGGAACAATAAAGAGCACGGGAAACTTTTTTTTGGGCAGAAATACCGCGCTCACTGATTAGAGAGCGTCAGTTTTTCTGCGGGGAACTTACAGTGGTGTGAAAAACGATTTGCCCCCTTCCTGATTTCTTATTCTTTTGCATGTTTGTCACACTTAAATGTTTCTGCTCATCAAAAACCGTTCACTATTAGTCAAAGATAACATAATTGAACACAAAATGCAGTTTTAAATGATGGCTTTTATTATTTAGTGAGAAAAAAAGCTCAAAACCTACATGGCCCTGTGTGAAAAAGAAATTGCCCCCTGAACCTAATAAATGGCTGGGCCACCCTTAGCAGCAATAACTGCAATCAAGCGTTTGCGATAACTTGCAACGAGTCTGTTACAGCGCTCTGGAGGAATTTTGGCCCACTCATCTTTGTAATTCAGCTTTATTTGAGGGGTTTCTAGCATGAACCGCCTTTTTAAGGTCATGCCACAACATCTCAATAGGATTCAGGTCAGGGCTTTGACTAGGCCACTCCAAAGTCTTCATTTTGTTTTTCTTCAGCCATTCAGAGGTGGATTTGCTGGTGTGTTTTGGGTCATTGTCCTGCTGCAGCACCCAAGATCGCTTCAGCTTGAGTTGACGAACAGATGGCAGGACATTCTCCTTCAGGATTTTTTGGTAGACAGTATAATTCATGGTTCCATCTATCACAGCAAGCCTTCCAGGTCCTGAAGCAGCAAAACAACCCCAGACCATCACACTACCACCACCATATTTTACTGTTGGTATGATGTTCTTTTGCTGAAATGCTGTGTTACTTCTACGGCAGATGTAACAGGACACGCACCTTCCAAAAAGTTCAACTTTTGTCTCGTCGGTCCACAAGGTATTTTCCCAAAAGTCTTGGCAATCATTGAGATGTTTTTTAGCAAAATTGAGACAAGCCTTAATGTTCTTTTTGCTAAAGGGCTGGTGCACACCAAAACCCGCTAGCAGATCCGCAAAATGCTAGCAGATTTTTAAACGCTTTTTTTTATTTTTATGAGGCGTTTGCTAGCGTTTTGCGGATTGCTGCTGCGGTTTTCAGTATAGTAGATTTCATATATTGTTACAGTAAAGCTGTTACTGAACAGCTTCTGTAACAAAAACGCCTGCAAAACCGCTCTGAACAGGCGTTTTTCAGAGCGGTTTGCGTTTTTCCTATACTTAACATTGAGGCAGAAACGCACCCGCAATCCAAAAAATGCCTCACCCAGGCATTTTTCGTTTCTGCAAAACGCCTGCCGCTCTGGTGTGCACCAACCCATTGAGATACATTGACCAAGCAGATCCGCAGCCGCAAGCGGATCTGAAAACGCCCAAAAAGCCGCTCGGTGTGCACCAGCCCTAAAAGTGGTTTGCACCTTGGATATCTGCCATGCAGGCCGTTTTTGCCCAGTCTCTTTCTTATGGTGGAGTTGTGAACACTGACCTTAATTGAGGCAAGTGATGCCTGCAGTTCTTTAGATGTTGTCCTGGGGTCTTTTGTGGCCTCTCGGATGAGTTTTCTCGGTGCTCTTGGGGTAATTTTGGTTGGCCGGCCACTCCTGGGAAGGTTCATCGCTGTTCCATGTTTTTGCCATTTGTGGATAATGGATCTCACTGTGGTTTGCTGGAGTCCCAAAGCTTTAGAAATGGCTTTATAACCTTTACCAGACTGATAGATCTCAATTACAGTACTTTTGTTCTCATTTGTTCCTGAATTTCTTTGGATCTTGGCATGATGTGTAGCTCTTGAGGTGCTTTTGGTCTACTTCTCTGTGTCAGATAGCTCCTATTTAAGTGATTTCTTGATTGAAACAGGTGTGGCAGTAATCAGGCCTGGGGTGACTACAGAAATTGAACTCAGGTGTGATAAACCACAGTTAAGTTATTTTTTAACAAGGGGGGCAATCACTTTTTCACACAGGGCCATGTAGGTTTTGAGTTTTTTTCTCTCACTAAATAATAAAAACCATCATTTAAAACTGCATTTTGTGTTCAATTATGTTATCTTTGACTAATAGTGAACGGTTTTTGATGAGCAGAAACATTTAAGTGTGACAAACATGCAAAAGAATAAGAAATCAGGAAGGGGGCAAATAGTTTTTCACACCACTATATATTCCCATTCACTAATCGGGGAGCTGACGGCAGGCAGCAGGAGCGCCAGCAGCACAGTCTATCTGGACGGATATATCCGTCCAGATAGACTTAAGTGGTTAAAAATTGCCTGTGCTTGAAAAAAGGCCGAAAACGCCCCTAAGTGTGAATGAGCCCTGAAACAAGGAGCTGCCAACCTCCTCAGACGGTGTAATAGGTAAGTAGCCAAGTAGTGTTTCCCAGAGCAGGGACAAGGTCCTCCAGCACCCAAGGCTGAGACACCAAAGTGCGCCCCTCCATCCCTCCCACCCCAGCCGTCACACACTGATTGCTATTACACTAAGAGGGCCACAGGGCCCGAAACCTCCCCAACACTAGAGTTGGGCCGAACGGTTCGCCTGCGAACGGTTCCATGCGAACTTCAGTGGTTCGCGTTCGCGTCCCGCAGGCGAACTTTTGCGGAAGTTCGGTTCACCCCATAATGCACCATGAGGGTCAACTTTGACCCTCTACATCACAGTCAGCAGGCCCAGTGTAGCCAATTAGGCTACACTAGCCCCTGGAGCCCCACCCCCCCCTTATATAAGGCAGGCAGCGGCGGCCATTACGCTCACTCGTGTGCCTGCGTTAGTGAGAGTAGGGCGAGCTGCTGCAGACTGTCTCTCATAGGGAAAGATTAGTTAGGCTTAGCTTTTTCCTGGCTGCATACCTGTTCTGTTCAGTGAGCCCACCATACCTGTTCTGTTCAGTGAGCCCACTGGATACCTGCATACCTGTTTAGTGAACCCACCACTGCATACCTGTTCAGTGAACCCACCACTGCATACCTGTTCAGTGAACCCACCACTGCATACCTGTTCAGTGAACCCACCACTGCATACCTGTTCAGTGAACCTGCCACTGCATACCTGTTCTGTTCAGTGAACCCACCACTGCATACCTGTTCAGTGAACCCACCACTGCATACCTGTTCTGTGAACCCACCACTGCATACCTGTTCAGTGAGCCCACCACTGCATACCTGTTCAGTGAACCCACCACTGCATACCTGTTCAGTGAACCCACCACTGCATACCTGTTCAGTGAACCTGCCACTGCATACCTGTTCTGTTCAGTGAACCCGCCACTGTATACCTGTTCTGTTCAGTGAACCTGCCACTGTATACCTGTTCTGTTCAGTGAACCCGCCACTGTATACCTGTTCTGTTCAGTGAACCCGCCACTGTATACCTGTTCTGTTCAGTGAACCCGCCACTGTATACTTGTTCTGTTCAGTGAACCCGCCACTGTATACCTGTTCTGTTCAGTGAACCCGCCACTGTATACCTGTTCAGTGAACCTGCCACTGCATACCTGTTCTGTGAACCCGCCACTGTATACCTGTTCTGTTCAGTGAACCCGCCACTGTATACCTGTTCTGTTCAGTGAACCCGCCACTGTATACCTGTTCTGTTCAGTTAACCCGCCACTGTATACCTGTTCTGTTCAGTGAACCCGCCACTGTATACCTGTTCAGTGAACCTGCCACTGCATACCTGTTCTGTTCAGTGAACCCGCCACTGCATACCTGTACTGTTCAGTGAACCCGCCACTGCATACCTGTTCTGTGAACCCGCCACTGCATACCTGTTGTGTTCAGTGAACCCGCCACTGTATACCTGTTCAGTGAACCTGCCACTTCATACCTGTTCTGTGAACCTGCCACTGCATACCTGTTCTGTGAACCCACCATTTAGCATTCAATGTGATTTCTGCCCTTAAAACGCTGCTTTGCGTCAAATCCAGATTTTTCCTGGGGACTTTTGGCATGTATCCCACTCCTCCACCTGGGGGTCCAGGTGTTAGACCCCTTGAAACATCTTTTCCATCACTTTTGTGGCCAGCATAATTTTTTTTTTTCAAAGTTCGCATCCCCATTGAAGTCTATTGCGGTTCGCGAACTTTTCCGTGAACCGAACGTTCCGCGGAAGTTCGCGAACCCGGTTCGCGAACCTAAAATCGGAGGTTCGGCCCCACTCTACCCAACACCTTAATCTCTAGTTATCTGGCTTGCAGTCACTGCTATGTATGCCCTTTTCTTATTTCTCTCTGCTTCAAACACAATTAGGAATGACAGCTGAATGAATTCTGCGCCCCCTCCTACACTGCGCCCCGAGGCTGGAGGTGTTTCCTCTATGTTGCTGGGACAGGCGGGTATATGGCAGCCATATCGTATAATCAGAGATGAGACGCCCCTGTGTGCTGTAGGGATGATCAATGAGATGAATTATTATTATTATTATTAAAATTCTTCGGAAATTAGGCACATTTTTATGCAAATGTATGCAGTTTGAAAATGGACCAATCAATTTAAACCGGCATATATTTGCATCAGCGCAGAAGAATTTGCATATGTGTGATCCTCCCCAGTGTGCAGTACAGTTATTGCTCTCCATACACAGCGCACACATCACGTGACGCGCAGGAACTCCGCTGTAGCCATTCAATGCTGCATCAGCTGCGGGGCGTCACTCAGCAGCAGCACCTGACTGGCCGTGGGCGGAGCTACCTTGCGTCACACACTCAGCGCCCGCAGAGCCCCGCCCACACAGCGGAAGCTCCTGAAAACTCTCCGCCAATCAGAGCGCGCAGCGGCAGCGAGGCTTGGAGCGCAGACGCGTCCCCCGCAGCCAATGAGCGAGCAGGGGGCGGGGCTGAGGGAGGCAGTGACGTCACGCAGCTGGCGCTCGGGGTTGTGGTGGTGGAGAGGTGAGTAGCGGGGGGTTTACCTGTGTGCTGTTACCGAGCTGTAACCCCTCCCCCCCATACCGCAGGGCCCCTACATACCATGGGGCCCCTTGCCCCCCCATAACACAGGGCCCTCCCTCTCCATACCACGTAGCCCTCTCGGGGCCCTTCCCTACCACAGGGCCCCCCTCCATGCCTCAGGCCCTCCCCCCATACCACAGGGCCCCTTCCCTACCACAGCCCCCCCCCATAGCACAGGGCCCCTTCCCTACCACAGGGCCCCCCCATAACACAGGGCCCCTTGCATACTACAGGGCCCTCTCCATACTTCAGGCCCCCCCCCATACCATAGGGCCCCTTCCATACTACAGGGCCCTCTCCATACCATGGGGCCCCTTCCCCCCCATAACACAGCCCCCCATAACACAGGGCCCCTTACATACTACAGGGCCCACCTCCATACTTCAGCCCCCCCTAACACAGAGCCCCTTACATACTACAGGGCCCACCTCCATACTTCAGCCCCCCCTAACACAGGGCCCCTTACATACTACAGGGCCCACCTCCATACTTCAGCCCCCCCTAACACAGGGCCCCTTACATACTACAGGGCCCACCTCCATACTTCAGCCCCCCCTAACACAGAGCCCCTTACGTACTTCAGGGCCCTCCTCCATACTTCAGCCCCCCCTAACACAGGGCCCCTTCCATACTACAGGGCCCACCTCCATACTTCAGCCCCAGCCCCATACTACAGGGCCACATGGTAATGTTTAACTGGAAATAAACATGGCAGTTACCATATCCCTTTCAGTTTAGGCGTGCTTTATGTGCATGTCCCTTACATTACAACATGTAGATGGGAGTGTCGGGCTGTACCACTTCTGGTGACATCAACACACCTGTACCACGGCTGGTGACATCATCACATGTGTGTACCCCGGCTGGTGACATCAACACACGTGCGTACCACGGCTGGTGACATCATCACACGTGTGTACCACGGCTGGTGACATCATCACGCGTGTGTACCACGGCTGGTGACATCACACGTGTGTACCACGGCTGGTGACATCATCACGCGTGTGTACCACGGCTGATGACATCATCACACATGTTCACATGGAAATGTGCTGGCCACATGTAACAGATTGTGTGTCAGCATGCTCAATACAGCGGGAGTAGTGTGTGCCCCTCCCCCTGCATCATGTCCCTGCCCCTGCATCATGTCTCCTCCCCCCTGCATCCTGTCCCCTCCCCCCACATTATCCCATACTCCAGATGTGACCTCACAAGTGATTATACAGAGGGAGTAGTGTGTGCCCCTCCCGCTGCATCATGTCTCCTCCCCCTGCATCATGGCCCCTCCCCCTGCATTATCCCATACTCCAGATGTGACCTCACAAGTGATTATACAGAGGGAGTAGTGCATGCCCCTCCCCCTGCATCATCCCATACTCCATATGTAGCCTCACAAGTGACTTATACAGAGAGAGTAGTGTGTGCCCCTCCCCCTGAATCATGTCCCCTCCCCTGCATCATATCCCCTCTCCCTGCATTATCCCATACTCCAGGTGTGGCCTCACAAGTGATTTATACAGAGGGAGTGGTGTGTGCTCTTCCCCCTTCATCATGTCCCCTCCCCATGCATCATGTCCCCTCCCCCCACATTATCCGATACTCCAGATGTGGCCTCACAAGTGATTTATACAGAGGAAGTAGTGTGTGCCCGTCCCCCTGCATCATGTCTCCTCCCCCCACATTATCCCATACTCCAGATGTGACCTCACAAGTGATTATACAGAGGGAGTAGTGTGTGCCCGTCCCCCTGCATCATGTCTCCTCCCCCCACATTATCCCATACTCCAGATGTGACCTCACAAGTGATTATACAGAGGGAGTAGTGTGTGCCCCTCCCCCTGCATCATGTCTCCTCCCCCCACATTATCCCATACTCCAGATGTGACCTCACAAGTGATTTATACAGAGGGAGTAGTGTGTGCCCCTCCCCCTGCATCATGTCTCCTCCCCCTGCATTATCCCATACTCCAGATGTGACCTCACAAGTGATTATACAGAGGGAGTAGTGTGTGCTCCTCCCCCTGCATCATGTCTCCTCCCCCTGCATCATGTCTCCTCCCCCTGCATCATGTCCCCTCCCCCTGCATTATCCCATACTCCAGATGTGACCTCACAAGTGATTATACAGAGGGAGTAGTGTGTGCTCCTCCCCCTGCATCATGTCTCCTCCCCCTGCATCATGTCCCCTCCCCCTGCATTATCCCATACTCCAGATGTGGCCTCACAAGTGATTATACAGAGGGAGTAGTGTGTGCTCCTCCCCCTGCATCATGTCTCCTCCCCCTGCATCATGTCCCCTCCCCCTGCATTATCCCATACTCCAGATGTGGCCTCACAAGTGATTATACAGAGGGAGTAGTGTGTGCTCCTCCCCCTGCATCATGTCTCCTCCCCCTGCATCATGTCCCCTCCCCCTGCATTATCCCATACTCCAGATGTGGCCTCACAAGTGATTATACAGAGGGAGTAGTGTGTGCTCCTCCCCCTGCATCATGTCCCCTCCCCCTGCATTATCCCATACTCCAGATGTGGCCTCACAAGTGATTATACAGAGTGAGTAGTGTGTGCCCCTCCCGCTGCATCATGTCCCCTCCCCCTGCATCATGTCCCCTCCCCCTGCATTATCCCATACTCCAGATGTGACCTCACAAGTGATTATACAGAGGGAGTAGTGTGTGCCTCTCCCCCTGCATCATGTCCCCTCCCCCTGCATTATCCCATACTCCAGATGTGGCCTCACAAGTGATTATACAGAGGGAGTAGTGTGTGCCCCTCCCCCTGCATCATGTCTCCTCCCCCTGCATTATCCCATACTCCAGATGTGGCCTCACAAGTGATTATACAGAGGGAGTAGTGTGTGCCTCTCCCCCTGCATCATGTCCCCTCCCCCTGCATCATGTCCCCTCCCCCTGCATCATGTCTCCTCCCCCTGCATCATGTCCCCTCCCCCTGCATTATCCCATACTCCAGATGTGGCCTCACAAGTGATTATACAGAGTGAGTAGTGTGTGCCCCTCCCGCTGCATCATGTCCCCTCCCCCTGCATCATGTCCCCTCCCCCTGCATCATGTCTCCTCCCCCTGCATTATCCCATACTCCAGATGTGGCCTCACAAGTGATTATACAGAGGGAGTAGTGTGTGCCTCTCCCCCTGCATCATGTCCCCTCCCCCTGCATCATGTCCCCTCCCCCTGCATCATGTCTCCTCCCCCTGCATCATGTCCCCTCCCCCTGCATTATCCCATACTCCAGATGTGGCCTCACAAGTGATTATACAGAGTGAGTAGTGTGTGCCCCTCCCGCTGCATCATGTCCCCTCCCCCTGCATCATGTCCCCTCCCCCTGCATCATGTCTCCTCCCCCTGCATTATCCCATACTCCAGATGTGGCCTCACAAGTGATTATACAGAGGGAGTAGTGTGTGCCTCTCCCCCTGCATCATGTCCCCTCCCCCTGCATTATCCCATACTCCAGATGTGGCCTCACAAGTGATTATACAGAGGGAGTAGTGTGTGCCCCTCCCCCTGCATCATGTCTCCTCCCCCCACATTATCCCATACTCCAGATGTGACCTCACAAGTGATTTATACAGAGGGAGTAGTGTGTGCTCCTCCCCCTGCATCATGGCCCCTCCCCCTGCATTATCCCATATTCCAGATGTGGCCTCACAAGTGATTATACAGAGGGAGTAGTGTGTGCCTCTCCCCCTGCATCATGTCCCCTCCCCCTGCATCATGTCCCCTCCCCCTGCATCATGTCTCCTCCCCCTGCATCATGTCCCCTCCCCCTGCATTATCCCATACTCCAGATGTGGCCTCACAAGTGATTATACAGAGTGAGTAGTGTGTGCCCCTCCCGCTGCATCATGTCCCCTCCCCCTGCATCATGTCCCCTCCCCCTGCATCATGTCTCCTCCCCCTGCATTATCCCATACTCCAGATGTGGCCTCACAAGTGATTATACAGAGGGAGTAGTGTGTGCCTCTCCCCCTGCATCATGTCCCCTCCCCCTGCATTATCCCATACTCCAGATGTGGCCTCACAAGTGATTATACAGAGGGAGTAGTGTGTGCCTCTCCCCCTGCATCATGTCTCCTCCCCCTGCATTATCCCATACTCCAGATGTGGCCTCACAAGTGATTATACAGAGGGAGTAGTGTGTGCCTCTCCCCCTGCATCATGTCTCCTCCCCCTGCATTATCCCATACTCCAGATGTGGCCTCACAAGTGATTATACAGAGGGAGTAGTGTGTGCCTCTCCCCCTGCATCATGTCTCCTCCCCCTGCATTATCCCATACTCCAGATGTGGCCTCACAAGTGATTATACAGAGGGAGTAGTGTGTGCCCCTCCCCCTGCATCATGTCTCCTCCCCCCACATTATCCCATACTCCAGATGTGACCTCACAAGTGATTTATACAGAGGGAGTAGTGTGTGCCCCTCCCCCTGCATCATGGCCCCTCCCCCTGCATTATCCCATACTCCAGATGTGGCCTCACAAGTGATTATACAGAGGGAGTAGTGTGTGCCCCTCCCCCTGCATCATGTCCCCTCCCCCTGCATCATGTCTCCTCCCCCTGCATTATCCCATACTCCAGATGTGGCCTCACAAGTGATTATACAGAGGGAGTAGTGTGTGCCTCTCCCCCTGCATCATGTCTCCTCCCCCTGCATTATCCCATACTCCAGATGTGGCCTCACAAGTGATTATACAGAGGGAGTAGTGTGTGCCTCTCCCCCTGCATCATGTCTCCTCCCCCTGCATTATCCCATACTCCAGATGTGGCCTCACAAGTGATTATACAGAGGGAGTAGTGTGTGCCTCTCCCCCTGCATCATGTCTCCTCCCCCTGCATTATCCCATACTCCAGATGTGGCCTCACAAGTGATTATACAGAGGGAGTAGTGTGTGCCCCTCCCCCTGCATCATGTCTCCTCCCCCCACATTATCCCATACTCCAGATGTGACCTCACAAGTGATTTATACAGAGGGAGTAGTGTGTGCCCCTCCCCCTGCATCATGGCCCCTCCCCCTGCATTATCCCATACTCCAGATGTGGCCTCACAAGTGATTATACAGAGGGAGTAGTATACTAGCATCTCGGGAGATTGTATTTCCAGGTTTATGCATCTCAGAATTTTATTTGCTTTAGCTGCCACTCTTTGGCATTAGTAGTCCTCAGTTGAGGGACATGTACAGAAATCATGAGTAAATGAGTTGTTATAGTTCCGGCACCCCTCTTGGTATATTGAGGTCGCATTCACAGTGGGACGTTGCGGAGCTGCGTTGTAAAGTGTTATAACGCAGCTTATTCACTGCAATGCTAATCCTATGGACCGTTCACAGTGCGTTTGGTAACTCACTGCTCGCAGTTACCTCTAAACGCAGACACTTTGCGACTTTAACGTCGCATTAAACTGCAACAACCCACTGTGAATGTGACCTCAGTGTTACTTCCTCGTCCTTACAGGACTTGCAGCTCTCAGTGCTGAAGTGTAATGTGCTGATTGTGATTTATTTCTTACAGGCTACAGAATGTGATCTGTGAGACGTGACAGATCAGATCTGCCGGGATTGCTACAACTAAAGATCCGGGTGGGATGGAGGAGAAGGAGAGATGTGGACAGCTGTCTGCCTGATTGGAAGTAGATATAAGAATCTGATCGTGGGTCCTGTTCATGTATTGATCTGTGGAGGTTTCAGGATATTCGTCACTGTGATCAGCACCTCCCACCTCTGACGCTTTGCAGGGAAGGAAGGCCCACCTCTGATGCTTTGCAGGGAAGGAAGGCCCACCTCTGACACATTGCAGGGAAGAAAGGCCCGCCTCTGACGTATTGCAGGGAAGGAAGGCCCGCCTCTGATGCGTTTCGGGGAAGGATGGTCTGCCTCTGACGTGTTGCAGGAATCGGTCTGCCTCTGACGTGTTTCGGGGAAGGATGGTCCGCCTCTGACTTGTTGCGTGGAAGGAAGGTCTGCCTCTGACGTGTTGCAGGAATCGGTCTGCCTCCTGACGCGTTTCGGGGAAGGATGGTCCGCCTCTGACTTGTTGCGTGGAAGGATGGTCTGCCTCTGACGTGTTGCAGGGATCGGTCTGCCTCTGACGCGTTTCGGGGAAGGATGGTCCGCCTCTGACTTGTTGCGTGGAAGGAAGGTCTGCCTCTGACGTGTTGCAGGGATCGGTCTGCCTCTGACGTGTTTCGGGGAAGGATGGTCCGCTTCTGACTTGTTGCGTGGAAGGAAGGTCTGCCTCTGACGTGTTGCAGGGATCGGTCTGCCTCTGACGCGTTTCGGGGAAGGATGGTCCGCCTCTGACTTGTTGCGTGGAAGGAAGGTCTGCCTCTGACGTGTTGCAGGAATCGGTCTGCCTCTCTGACACGTTTCGGGACAGGATGGACCACCTCTGACGTGTTGCGTGGAAGGATGGTCTATCACATTGAGCTACACGACCCTTACTAGGAGCCCTGCATTCACTTACTGACATTGCCGTAGTTCTCCTCCCCTCTCAGCCATGAGTTGTGTACCGTGGAAAGGAGAGAAGGCAAGAAATGCTGGCGAGTTTCAGGAGCCGCTACCAAACCAAATCTACCACGAGAAACAGCGCCGGGAACTCTGTGCTCTCCACGCCTTGAACAATGTCTTCCAGGACGCCGGGGCTTTTACACGTGACGCCCTCCAGGAGATATTCCAGAGGTGAGACCGTTTCCGTAACCTGAGATGAGTGACGCATAAGCTTTTGTACTTATCTGGGGCTTTCTCCAGCCCCCTGCAGGCCATGAGCTCCCTCGCTGTCCTCTTGGGCCGCTCTGTCCTTCTGTAGTCGGCTCCGGTAGATGTGACTTCTGCGCATGCACGGTCCTTGGTTGTGCTCCCCAGGCAGGGAGTGTTCTGCATCGGCACATCGGCACACTCTTTAGTGAACCGCGCATGCGCAGAACACTCCCGGCTGTGGCAGTGTGAATGGGAAGCATGCGATGGCCAGGACAGTGCCTGGGGAATTTACCAGAGAGGACTGCATAAGAACTGGGTGCCCCGGGGAGGCGGTGAGGGAGCCCAAGGCCTGGAGGAAGCCCCAGGGAAGTGTAAATGCTTGTACTTCTATCATGACATGTACACTTGAATTCCCAGTTCAGGGAATCGCATAAAGCCCTGCTTCAGCTACTGCTGTGTTACTAGATCTGGGCAGGACTTGTTTATGTCTGTGTAGAATAGCTGATATTAATCACTTGTAAAATACCTGACCCAGATGCATGAACATGAGCCCAGATAGCAGCCACTTCCTGCCTGACCGTCTGTGCTACAGGCTGCAATCTTCTCTGAGAGATTTAGTCTGTGCCCTGTGTCACTGTATATACTCAGGATCAGAGGCCTTTAAATCATTTTATATCATTTACAAAACTAAAAAGAGTGTATTATAAGATTATCAGAAAAATGTTGCATGCAACAAATGCACATAATGTAGCCAGCAGTGTGAAATAAAATGGGAATAAAGAAGGAAAGCACTTAGGTCTTACACGATATCTGAGACGGGCACTTAAGAACGACATACATACCTGGGGCTTCCTCCAGGCTTATCGTTCCCTCGTTGTGCTCCGCCGACGCCTCGTTCGTCCGCATGTGGCCCCGCAAACTCCTCCAGTCAGCGCAGGAGGACGCCACGCCATGGCAGAGATATAAGCCTGGAGGAAGCCCCAGGTATGTAAATTATTTTTCTTAAAGAGGAACGCCAATGAAAATAATGTAATAAAAAAGTGCTGCATTTTTACAATAAATATGTAAAAATGATTGAGTCAGTGTTTGCCCATTGTAAAATCTTTCCTCTCCCTGATTTACATTCTGACATTTATATCATGGTGACATTTTTACTGCTGGCAGGTGATGTCCCTGTAAACAGCTGTTATTTCCCACAATGCAACTAGGCTCCCACAGTGTGATGTCAGGACCTCAGTGCTGTGACCCGCTGACATCACGCTGTGGGAGGGGTTTCACCACAATATCAGCCATACAGCGCCCCCTGATGGTCTGTTTGTGAAAAGGAATAGATTTCTCATGGGAAAGGGGGTATCAGCTACTGATTGGGATGAATTTCAGTACTTGGTTACGGTTTCTTTGTAAGTGGCCATCTCAAGTACACTTTAACCTATTTTGGTTCCTGGACGTAGAAACTACGTCCAGGAACCATGCGCGCTCCCGCGGCCGATCGCGCGCGTGCACGCGCGCTCCCGGCCCGCGGTTCGTTAGCCAAGGAATCAGTGAATCGGGCTATGGTGCCCGATCACTGATTCCTCTCCCCCGCTGAAAAAGCAACAGCTTCTCTCGGAAGCTGTGCTTTTTCTGGCTGTCGCCTCCCCCATGCGTCGCTCTAAGCGTGTGTTACGCTTAGAGTGACGTCATGTAAACAAACTCATGGCCGCCATCTTGTGGCCAAAAAGTAATACAACTGAAACTAAAAAAAAATAAAAATTA